>NC_044386.1:19742039-20047329 GCF_006542625.1 Nomascus leucogenys | reverse complement strand
CTATATAGATTATCAATATATAATATATACAGATTATATAATCTATACAGATTATATATAATAATAATATATATAATCTGTATAGATTATATATAGATTATCTATATATAATCTATATAGATAATCTATATGGATTATATAATCTATATAGATTATATATAATCTAGATTATATAATCTATATAGATTATATAATCCATATAGATTATATAATCTAGATTATATATATAGATTATCTATATAGATTATATAGATTATATATATAGATTATCTATATAGATTATATATAGTCTATATATAATATAGATTATCTATAATATTATATATTATATATAGATTATCTATAATATTATATATTATATATAGATTATCTATATATAGTCTATATATAATCTATATAGATAATCTATATAGATTATATATCATATATGTATAATTTATACATAATCTATATAGATCTATATATATAGATCTATATAGATTATATAGACTATATATAATCTGTATACAGACTATAGATTATATATAGACTATATATAGATTATATATAATATATATTATGTATACCTTTTAGAAAGTACATATGCATACTTTCAAAAGTACATTATTTGCATAAATGTATATCTACTAATTTATGTATCATTATAATGTAAATATGTGATGTAAACTTATCATTCATAAAGTCAATGATGAATTGCATATTTTCGCCAAAAACAGCTTGATATTTCTCTCATAGTAAATTTTACAAATAGACATAAACAATTAAAAATGGTTGAACATCTTAATGATTCTAAACAATGATCTAGAGACTGTTAAGAATTGTAAATTGAACAGATAATGAATAGTTTCCTAGACATTTTAGGTTTTGGTGTTTGAGATATAGAAATGGATCTCTGCTGTGTGATTTGCTGTAGCCAAGATGTGAATTATATTTACTATGGTCTTATAGAGTACTGCACAATAAATGCTTGGCGACTTTTATATCAATCAATTACAAATTTCAATAATCACTGGATGAATTTTATCAGGCCTAGATTTAATGATAAGGCCAAAATTTTGGGTTAGATTTTTATAAATTTTATCATCCTTGCCATGCATGAAAGTTAATGAAGATATAGATAATGTTTGCTTTTATATATGGAATGTCTCATTTGGTCAAGACACAAGTTAAAAACATAAATGTTTCATTGAGTAGTATTGCTGCAGTGAAAAGCAGCCATAAACCACAAATCTAATTTTAGTGATTTCAAGGTGCATTTTGTCACTACACACCCTTCCTTCAGAGTCTGTGCTGTCTTTTCTCACCTCCAAAATGACACTGAGGACATTAGATCAAGCTAAGAAGACATATGGGCATTCAGAAAGCAATAAATGAATGGATTTAGAAGTCAAAGCACAAAGATATCTGTGACATGATTAGAGATGGGTTCCGTACTATGAATGACATGAAAAGCATGAGATATCAAAGACTGAGATGATATTCCTTAGAAATATCAACTCTGCCATGGCCAGCTTGATGTCAAAATGCATTAAAGACTCCTTGCAATCTAGAGTATTTATCCAACTAGGAATATAACATTTGCTTAGATTTCAAATCTTATGTTTAATACACGATAATCATGGGTAATAAATTTTTCACAAATTAGATTTCACTTGACAGCTGGGATGATTTATTAGGTTCATGGATTCATTTAAAATTCAATACCTTTGGGTGCTTCATCACTGAACGTACTAAGCCAAATTCTCCCACTGAGTATGTTGCTTTTCAAGCTCCTAGGGTCCTATTAAATTAAGTTCTTCAGTAGAGTAAATGCTTCCCCGGTGTTTCAATGAGTTAACATATCCTACACTGGGGAAGTACATAAGGGTAACATAAAAAAATAGTAGCACATCATTTTTTAAAAAAAATTAAATAGTGCTCTACTTGCTCTATTATAGTCTCATTCTATAATAAGGGACATAGCACTATATTCAGGCAACCAAAACAGGTGACTTGTTTTTGTTCTATCATCCATCAAGAAGCCTTTTAACAAACATTATTCCCTATTTTATTTCCATCCTTGCTATTATTAGGCTAATGTTGCCACCAGAAGAGTTGTAGAATCAGATGAATGCAAAATTAAGACTAAGCTCTAATTGTTTCCTGGAAATGCAGGGTAAGTAAAGGGTGGTGACTCTCAGCTAGTTTCTTTCCGTGTGTGTGTGTGTGTGTGTGTGTGTGTGTGTGTGTGTGTGTGTGTGTTTGTGTGTTTCAGAGTCTCTCTCTGTCACCCAGGCTGGAGTGCAGTGCCTTGATCTTGGCTCACTGGAACCTCTGCCTCCCGGGTTCAAGTGATTCTTGTGCCTCAGCCTCTGGAGTGGGTGGGACTACAGGCACCTGCCACCATGCCCGGCTAATTTTTGTATTTTCGGTAGAGACAGGGTTTTACCATGTTGGCCAGGCTGTTCTCAAACTGACCTCAAGCGATCCGCCCACCTCAGTCTCCCAAAGTGCTAGATTAGAGGTGTGAGCCACAGTGTCCAGCAGAAAACTCATAATGTTTTAAGAAAATTTGCCATTTGTGTTGGGCTGCATTCAAAGCCGTCTTTGGCTGCAGGTTGGACAAGTTTGCTTTAGGTAGAGAAGAAGTGCTGCTGTGTAACTTTGGAGCAAAGGAAGGGAATGGAATGGCCTATGTTTTCCTTTGGGTCGGCTTAGGTTAGTTTTAGCTTGCTTCCAACAAAAGATTTATTGTGAAGTGGTTTGGAGCGGCTGGTATCTAGGTTAGATTTTTGCATTTCTGAGTGAATCCTCATAGATCCCTGTTAGTCTTTTTAAATTAAGTTAAATTTTTTTAGAGATGGGGTATTGCTATGTTGCCCAGGCTGGTCTCAAACTACTGGCCTCAAGTAAGCCAAAAGCTTTGTTTATTTTATTTTATTTTTTTTTCTGAGACAGAGTTTTGCTCTTGTCACCCAGGTTGGAGTGCAAAGGTGCAATCTCTGCTCACTGCAACCTTCTCTGCCTCCTGGGTTCAAGAGATTCTTCTGCCTCAGCCTTCCATGTAGCTAGGACTACTGGCACCCACCACCATGCCATGCACATTTTTGTATTTTTAGTAGAGACGGGGTTTCACCATGTTGGCCAGGCTGGTCTCAAACTCCTGAACTCAAGCAATCCACCCACCTCGGCAACCCAAAGTGCTGGGATCACAGGCATGAGCTACCGTGTTTTGTGTCTCACCTCTCCAGTAGCTTCTATCTGTAAACACTTTGTCAATTGGTGGGACAGAGGGTTAATAGCAAATAATGCTATTTGTTGCTTATATTCACATAATTTTGCCCTATTCGAAAACAGAAGCAATAGAAACTAGTTTCACCTTGCCTAAAATTGTATACTGTTTAACATTGTTACACATATAAAAAATAAATGACACATTTGGTACCTCTAATATGCTTTACTTGGATAAGAAATATTTATTCACACAATATTTAATGAACCTTAGGAAATGAAGAGTGAAGAAATAAATAAGTAAACCCTCCTACTTATAGCCTATTCATACACACACACATACACACACACACACACATACACACAACTCTTTGAACAGAGTTACATGCATATATGTTACAGATATTATGGCCACTAGGAAAGAAGTAGAAACATAATAAGATATCGTTTACTATAAACAGTAGGGCTATTATATTATCATACTACCTTGCAAAGATGTATAGTACATATATATTCTTGAATATTGTTGTATAAATTTAGTGAGATGTTCTGAATTATGAGTAATATATTCAAGAACTTCTAAAACTGTTTCAGTTTAGTGTGTTTCTTATATACATTTATTGATGGAAGAATATTTTCCACTTCTAGTATTCTTTTTTAAAGGTAAATGTGACAGTATCATTTTCCTTTCCAAAATGCCCTCTTTCTCCTTAGTCTAGAATAACTCTTTTTAATATTTTATATCTCAGTTTAAAGTTCATTTTCTTAAAGAAAGAGGTCTTTCTAAGCCCCTAAACTAATTAGGTTCTTCTTTTATTTCCCCTCATTCCAATCAATTATAAAACTTAACAATACTTTAGGTGAATATGTTTTTAGTAATATATTTCCACCCTGACCACCCTGTGATCTACATGAAAACAGATGCTAACAAATAATCACTACTCTGTATTGGCATTGTATAGATGAATAATTTAAATTTTCATAACAAGCCATGCCTTAGAGTAGCAACCTTATGACAAAACAGCAGAATTAGTGAACTATCCAATATTTTAAGTATAACAAATTGATTTTATTTAGATTCTTTTCTCTTTTTTTTTTTTTGAGATGAAGTCTTTCTCTGCCGCCCAGGCTGGAGTGCAGTGATGCCATCTTGGCTCACTGCAACCTCCACCTCCCAGGTTCAAGCAGTTCTCCTGCCTCAGCCTCCCTAGTAGTTGGGACTACAGGCACACGCTGCCACGCTCAGCTAATTGTTTGTATTTTAGTAGAGACGGGGTTTCACTGTGTTGACCAGGCTGGTCTTGAACTCCTGAGCTCAGGCAATCTGCCCGCCTTGGCCTCTCAAAGTGCTGGGATTACAGGCATGAGCCATGGTGCCCGGCCTAGATTCTTTTTTTACTTTCAATTGATATTAGAATTTGGTTAAGTGCAGTGGGTCTTTGGCCAATGCTAATTAAACTAAGCAATTTATTATTTTATTATTAGATATTTTCTGAGTTTTATGTACTTATACTTCTTAATGTTATCCTTAGACTTTTCTTCAAAAAACAGTATATGTTCACAGTAGAAAAATAAATTAAGTAAAAAAGAATGCATTGTATTATTAGTCCTCAGAATTAATTGCTGTTAATATCCTGGTATATGGTCCTTCAATTCTTTTTCTATTTATAAGCTTACATGTAAAGAGCAGATTTCCTTTTGAGCTTAAGTTTTTAAACATTTATGAGCATGAAAAATAAGTTGGTATGTGGTAGGGCAGGTATTTATGTCCACTAGTTAGTTTACAGCAGATATAAGACAGGGTGTGAGCTGAAGACAGCATGACACAATTCGCATGTTGTCATTTTTCTGCTGGGAATAATAAACTTGAGTCTAAAATCTATATTGAGTGGTTGCAAGAAGCAGACATCAAAGAGAGTGACAATAATGAAAGACACTAAAAGAGTTTCTCATCAAAGAGGTGGAAGATGAATTTTCATATTATACAACAGGCAAAGAAATTCAATAAAATTTGAATATTTCATTTCATGTAACTTGATTTTTATCTGCAAACTGGCGAATAAAGCATTCATGTATTACCATATGCATATATGCTTCAGACTGTAGTCACTGTTTTAAAACATGCATTTTTTATTTACCATTTTCCATGCCAATATATCCTACTATATCCATTTCATTTTTAATGCCTGAGTTGAATTCTTTATCAGCATGCCTTTTTAAACGTTTTTAATGAAACAGTTCTGTACAAATTCACAAACTGCAATGCTACAGCAGCTTAGGAACTTGAAGTGACTGAAAATGTGTCAATGTTTTTAAGTACAATTCAACAGGGCCAGAGATTAATCTTCTATTGAACATATTCTGCATTCTAAATTTAACCTCCAATAATTCTATTTAAATATCGTCCTATTTAACCTCATGAAGTACAAGGTTTGCTTTTTAATGGGAAGTTGGTATTCCCTCATTAAATGAAACCAAATGTAGTTTGACATTATTATCGTCTACAATGGCAAGCTTTTATTTGTGTGCTATGTATTGCATATAATAAAGATATAGATTCAGCCTAATTTATTTTCCCCATGAAAGATAGAAGAAATTCAAGGAAAAGAAAAAAGAGGCTTTGCTTCAGGTTTAATAACGAAGCAGTACACACAGCTTATGATAAATGCTTCATCCATTACTAGAAATAAATGTTACATAATTATAGATTACAAAAGTGACATCTTAAACCTTCCTAGTCAAAAAGAAAGCTAATGGACTAAAAATATAAAAGAAGTATGAAAAATTAAGCAGAACAGTATTCACATTACGCTGCAGGTATTTATCTTATGGTCGGTTTCCTAATAGAATGAAGGTAGGTGCCTAGAATTTCACTGTTGTATTTGCTGAATAGTCACAGTGTCTGTCATTCAGAAGTATTCAATGAAAATGTGTGGAAAGGCCGGGTACGGTGGCTCACGTCTGTAATCCCAGCACTTTGGGAGGCCAAGGCGGGTGGATCACCTGAGGTCAGGAGTTCGAGACAAGCCTGGCCAACATGGTGAAACTCTGTCTCTACTAAATATACAAAAATTCGCTGGGTGTGGTGGTGGGCACCTATAATCCCAGCTACTCGGGAAGCTGAGGGTGGAGAATCGCTTGAACCTGGGAGGTGGAGGTTGCAGTGAGCTGAGATCGCACCACTGCACCCCAGCCTGGACAACAGAGCAAGGCTCCATCTCAAAAAAAAAAAAATGTGGAAAGAAGGGAGTGAAAGAAGAGAGAATGGAAAAAAAATGTGTAAAAAGGAGAAGGATAAAGGCAAGCAAGAGAGAAGTAACTAAAGAGGACAAGAAGAAAATATTCTAAATTGAGGTAATTTGGAAATGAACTCTGTTTTTCAAAAACTCTGAATTATAAAGTTTTTCAGATGCATATCTATAGTAGTTAATATTTTATAGTTTTGAATTAGAAGGCTAAGGTTGTTTATTTTAATAATGCTAAATTTAAGATAAGATATTTTTATCTTATAAAAAAGATGGTTAAAATTGTATGATTCTTGGACACAGGAAGGGGAACATCACATTCCAGGGACTGTTGTGGGGTGGCGGGAGGGGGGAGGGACAGCATTAGGAGATATACCTAATGCTAAATGACGAGTTAATGGGTGCAGGAAATCAACATGGCACATGGATACATATGTAACAAACCTGCACATTGTGCACATGTACCCTGAAACCTAAAGTATAATAAAAAAAAAATTGTATGATTCTGCAAACATTTACAGGGTTATTAAAATAAGAGAACAATTTCTTTATATTAGTTCACATGGTATTGGAATAGTTAAGGAAGATTGTATTAAGAATCTGAGTTTACTTTAAGCCTATTTCCAAATTATTAAGTGACAGACTGGAAAAGAAAAATACTTCTAATGTATGACTCATACAATTGTAAAAGTAAACAATTTACAAAGATTTGTTTTCTGTTTAAAGCTTATTCTATGGATTCTTTGAACCAATAACATTTTCTTGAATATACTATTTAGTAATCAGGAAGAACAACTGAACAGGAAACTTTTTATTGCATGTTTATTTATATTCTACCTTGAAAATAGGCATATTATAGTATAAATTATTCTAAACATATTGAAAATGTTGATGTCAGATAAATTTTTAGAATATGACTCACCTTAAATTGGAATCTCTTCCATAATCAAACATATTCTACCCTTAGTCCACCCCATGGCTGAAGTCTTGGGGTAGCAGAAAACTCACTATGTCCAAAATTAGCCTTAAAAACCTTTAGCTGTATATCATGATTTAAATGCTGCTTCTTCAGTTTAACCTGAATTTCCCTTTCTACATTCCATAATTTGAAAGTTTCTCTTCCTGGTAATGAGCTCTTCTCTTAAAATATGTGAGAGAGTCTGGAGCACAAAAAAGAAGCTTGATGCAAAAGTATTCTTCTGAAGTGAGATATGCTTAATCCCAGTTCAGGACTCAAAACACAGACACTGAAGAGCAAACAGACTCAATCAAGAACTGTTTGTTGGTTGATTTGTTTTTAAACTATCATGGGTGATCTGAAGAAATATCAGAAACTCAGAATCTGGAAATAAACTGTAGAAGACAAAAAAGAGATATAGATTTGCTGGATTAAAAATATTATTTTACAAGAATCATCACTCATCTAAATTATCTTATTATACTATACTTTCTTATGCCTTGCTGTGCTAAGGATGCTTTCTTAAACTGCCATAACTCTCTAGGTATACTTCAAAATTTTGAGCAAGCTCAACATTTTATAAACAATACTTTATATATCTTGAGCTTTCACTCTCTATTACCAATATATATTTTATACTTTTTCTTTGAAGAATATCACTTTAAGGAAAAAGACAGCTTTTTCAACAATTTGTTTTTCTTAAGATGAGTTGTGTAATCAAACACATATACCCAGTAATGGGACTGCTGGGTCAAATGGTATGTCTGGTTCTAGATCCTTGAGAAATCGCCACCTTTCTTCTACAATGGTTGAACTAATTTACACTCCCACCAACAGTGTAAAAGTGTTCCTATTTCTCCACATCCTCTCCAGCATCTGTTGTTTCTTGACTTTTTAGTAATCACCAATGCTAATTAAACTAAGCAATTTATTATTTTATTATTAGACATTTTCTGAGTTTTATGTACTTATACTTCTTAATGTTATTCTTATACTTTTCTTCAAAAAACAGTATATGTTCACAGTAGAAAAAAAATTAAGTAAAAAAGAATGCATTGTATTATTAGTCCTCAGAATTAATTGCTGTTAATATCCTGGTATATGGTCCTTCAATTCTTTTTCTATTTATAAGCTTACATGCAAAGTTTAGTTTCAGGATACAAGTGCCAAACATGTAGGTTTGTTACATAAGTATAAATGTGCCATGGTGGTTTGCTGCACCTATCAACCTGTCATTTAGGTTTTAAGTTCCCCATGCATTAGCTATTTGTCCTAATGCTCTCCCTACCCTCACACCCCACCCCCAGACTGACCCCGATGTTCCCCTCCCTGTGTCCATGTGTTCTCATTGTTCAACTCCCAGTTATGAGTGAGAACATGCGGTGTTTGTTTTTCTGTTCCTATGTTAGTTTGCTGAGGATGATGGCTTTCAGCTTCATCGATGTCCCTGCAAAGGACATGATCACATTCCTTTTCATGGCTGCATAGTCCTCTATTGTGTATATATACCACATTTTCTTTATGCAGTCTATCAATGACGGGTATTTGGGTTGGTTCCATGTCCTTGCTATTGTAAATAGTGCTACAGAAAACATACGTGTGCATGTGTCTTTAGAGTAGAATGATTTATATTCCTTCGGGTATATACCCAGTAATGGGATTGCTGGGTCAAATGGTATGCCTGGTTCTAGATCCTAGAGAAATTGCCACCTTTCTTCTACAATGGTTGAACTAATTTACACTCCCACCAACAGTGTAAAAGTGTTCCTATTTCTCCACATACTCTCCAGCATCTGTTGTTTCTTGACTTTTTAATAATCATTCTGACTGGTGTGAGATGGTGTCTCATTGTGGTTGTGATTTGCATTTCTCTAATGATCAGTGATGTTGAGCTTTTTCTCATATGTTTTTTGGCCGCAAAAATGTATTCTTCTGAGAAGTGTCTGTTCATATCCTTTGCCCACTTTTTGATGGGGTTATTCTGTTGTTTGTTTGTTTTTGTAAATTTGTTTAAGTTCCTTATAGATTCTGGATATTAAACCTTTGTCAGATATGCAGATTGCAATGATAAACCTAGACCAACTTCAACTCCTGGACTTTAAATGTGCCAGAAACGTGGAAAGGTCACTGATGGTCTCTTCTGAGAGGGCCCAGGTTAAAGGTCAGGTGGCATGGTAGGGTGTAATGACTCACATTGGTGTGTTTTCTATCTGGAAGCCCAGCATGATTCTGGAAATGCTCTCATCCTAACATTGTACATGCCCCATCTACCATGTATTGTGTCCTCCTAGCAGTGTTACTGCAGCATTTCAAACCTCATTAAGTGTAAACCAAAAATCAAATTTTAAGGCCTTCCAACCATCTGAATGGATTTCCTTCTTGGCTAGGGTGCTCTGAAATTTAACCCGAAAGACTGGTTCAGGCCATGAAGAAAGAGGGGGTTGGACATGCCTCATTATATCCTCTAGCATTAACATCAACACAGACCTGAAATCTAGTAAGAAATATGTATCATCTATTTTCTCTCAAGCCTGCTGCCTGGAGGCCTTATCTGTGTGATAGAACTTTGGTCTCTACAACCTCTTATCACAACCCAGACATTCCTTTCTACTGATAATTCTTCCAACTAATTACCAATTAGAAAAATTTTAAATCTACTTATTACCTGGAAACCCCCTGCCTCATCTCCCACCTCAACTTGTTCTGCCTTTCTGGACTGGACCAATGTAGATCTTAAATGTATTTACGTGATATCTCACGTCTCTCTAAAGTGTATAAAACCAAGTTGCACTCTGAACACCTTGGGCATATGTTCTCAGGATCTCCAGAGGGCTGTGTCACAGGCCATGGTCACTCATATTTGGCTCAGAATACATCTTTTCAAGTATTTTACAGAGTTTGACTCTTTTTGTAGACATAGGGCAGCTTGGTCACCTTCACCAGAATTTCATCCAAGATATTCTGATTGTTATTCCACAGTTGTTCACACAGGGTTCTCAGAAATTACCTCTCAGGGACTGCGGTTATAGAATCAAGCTGATAATGTCTATCAGATCCTAACACAGCACAAAACATATACTGAGCCTAATCCAATCATCAGTCTGGACGTCCAGTACACATTCAGAAGTCTTCTTCTTGGTCACTTAATGCCTATAGCTCGGGAAGGTTTTTGAGACAGTCTCACTCTGTCATCAGGCTGGAGTGCAGTGGCATGATCTCAGCTCACTGCAACCTCCACCTCCTGGGTTCAAGCAATTTTCCTGCCTCAGCCTCCAGAGTAGCTGGGATTACAGGCGTGTGCCACCACGCCTGGCTAATTTTTGTATTTTTAGTAGAGACAGGGCTTTACTATGTTGACCAGGCTGGTCTCGAACTCCTGACCTCAAGTGATCTGCCTATCTGGTACTCCCAAAGCACTGGGATTACAGGTGTGAGCCACTGCCCCCAGCGTTTCTGCCAGTTCTTTAATATGGAATTTTATCACAAATATGTTGATATGTTAAGGATTTGTGTCCCCAGACAAATCTCATCTTGAGTTGTAGTCCTCATAATCCCCATGTGTCAAGGGAGAGACCAGGTGGAGGTAATTGAAACGTGGGGCCGGTTTTCCCCAGCTGTTCTCATGATAGTGAGTGAGTTCTCACGAGATCTGAGAATTTTATAAGGGGCTCTTCCCGCTTCGCTCAGCACTTCTGGCTGCCTTATGAAGAAGGTGTCTGGTTTTCCCTTCACCTTCCGCTATGATTGTAAGTTTTCTGAGACCTCCTCAGCCCATACTGAACTGTGAATCAAGTCTCTTTCTTTTTTTTTTTTTTTTTTTTTTTTGAGACGGCGTCTCGCTTTGTCGCCCAGGCTGGAGTGCAGTGGCACAATCTCGGCTCACTGCAAGCTCCACCTCCTGGGTTCACGCCATTATTCTCCTGCCTCAGCCTCTCCGAAATCCCTTTCTTTTATAAATTACCCAGTCTTGAACAGTTCTTTAAAGCAGTGTGAAAATGATAATTCACGTCTCCTCTCTTAGCCTGGCAAGAAAACCCAGAAATGGTGATGGAATGAAGGTTTTCCTTTTCTCTTTGTCTAAGACAATGAGTTGTGAGTGTTATTTGATGCCTGTAAGGGAATCAAACTAAAGGCTATTCTTTAAAAAAAAAAAAAGAAATTCATTACAAAAGGAAAATTGAGGCTGGGTGCAGTAGCTCATGCCTGTAATCCCAGCACTTGGGAGGCCAAGGCGGGAGGATCACTTGAGGATAGGAGTTTGAGACAAACCTGGGCAACAAAATGAGATTCAGTCTCTACATAAAAAAAAAAAAAAAAATTAGCTAGGTGTGGTGGTGCATGCCTGTAGTCCCAGCTCCTCAGGAGGCTGAAGCAGGAGGATTGCTTGGGCCCAGGAAGTGGAGGCTGCTGTGAGCAATGATTATGCCACTGCAACTCCAGCCTGAACAATAGAGCACTACTCTATCCCTTTAAAAAATAAACAAATAAATACTTTGTTAGATATATTTTATAGAATGGGTAACATTTCCTCTATAGGCTTCTCTGGAATATACACTGACCCCTTCATAAAAACTTCTTGCAATATTTCAAATGGTCTACTTAATATTTAGAAAAGATCTGCTTGGAAATAGCTTGCTTATGTGTAGATAATATGTTTTCAATGAACTGTGTTTTTTTTTTTTAACTCTACTGGCAATGAACAACAATGACAATAGACAATGTTTTTAAGGGTTGACTGTATGCCTTTTGCATGCATTATTTTATTTAATCCTATGTGACAGATATAATTATTTTCCATAATCTCTCTCTGTGAAAAGTAATGATTATGATTTAGTGAACTTAACAAGCTTAGGTGGTTAGAAACAGGTGGTGTTGGGGATTGAAATGCTGCTATTCTGACTGCAGAAACCTAACTTCTAACTACTTGCCTCTACTCTCACTCAGTAGACCGATGGTGGGAAAAATGCCAAACATACACATGCTTGATTATTCTCCTTGAATATTTTGGCGCAGAATCTAATAATCTACAGTTTTATAAGTTTATCATGTGATTCTGTAAGTGCAAGGTATTAAACCTCTGATTTATGAGATTTAAACTTTCTAGTTGGAGTTCTCTGATGAGCCTGCACTTCTAGGTTATTGAAAGCTCAGTCACATTGGAATTTATTATTTTTCACCATTCTCATCCATCATATTTTAATATTATAAATCTATTTCAAATATTGCATAGAAACAATCCCCGTTCTTAAGCTCTGACACAGACAGTTATTTTAAAAGTTGGTAAAATGTTGGTGTTAGTGACACATCTATCATCAAAAAGGTCACATTTTCAAACAGTGTTGGGGGTTAGTCTGGAGAGCTTTAGCTGAAATACTGATCTCCAGTTAATAGAGGCAGGGCTGTCACTGATAGGACAGAAAAACTGATCTGTTATTCTTTGGTTTTCATGGTGGCTACAGATGCCAAAATGGACATTTGCTCACATATTGGAGCATGTTCTCAAAAATCTTTACTTTGGTCTTTAGAGTCTAGTAGAAGTACACGAGAAACTTAAAATACAATCTTAAGGACATTAGTATGATTTGTTAGAAAGCAGAAAATACAGTGATGACAGGGCTATCTTTAGGGGTGGTGGTGGTAATTAGTGTATTGAATCCTGAATTTAACATGAGGCTACGTAGGAGTGAACAGTAACGGCAGTTTACTTTCCTGATTGATCAATTTTCTGACTCAAGAAAATATAAGTTGATGACAAACATCTTTTTGAGATTTCTGAATTTATATGACTTAAGAGCATGACAAATATAAAAATTCCATTCCTTTCCTGCATTTCATATTTAATTTAAGCATGTATGAGGGTAAAACTAAATGATTTCAGGGTATTCTAAAAATTGGAAAGCACTAGGAGATGACTTGAAGAAGAGAGTAAGAAGATACTGCAGGTATAGTTTCATAGTTTTATACTTATCAAAATTGTATATACCCCACAGCATGACACACAGTAGGATCAAAAAATGTTTTAGAATAATAGAACCATAAATCCTCTGTAAAAGTACTACCTACTTAAAAACAATGATTCTCCTCATTTTCTCACAATTGCACTTTCCTCTCCTTCTTTTTCTTTTTTCTCCAAAATTACCTTTCTTTATTTTGAACATATTTCCTTTTATAAAACTTTTGTGGATATGAGGAAGTCCAAATTGCATAACTTGATCTGGTTCCCTTAGCTTGCTTGCTTATTTATTTATTTATTTATTTATTCTTGAGACAGAGTCTCTCTTTGTTGCCAGGCTGGAGTGCAGTGGCACTATCTCGGCTCACTGCAACCTCCACCTCCCAGGTTCAAGTGATTCTCCTACCTCAACCTCCCGAGTAGCTAAGACTACAGGCATGCGCCACCACACCCAGCTAATTTTTTTATTTTTAGTAGAGACGAGGTTTCACCAAGATAGTCTCGATCTCTTGACCTCATGATCTGCCTACCTTGGCCCTCCAAAGTGCTGGGATTACAAGCGTGAGCCACTGTGCCTGGCCTACCTTAGCTTTTTATCAAAAGTCCTAGGTGATGTTTCAGCTGCTGTGATGATAGATGATAAATCTTGGCAAGAAGTCTTCAACCATTAGTCAGTAATTAATACCAGCATGGTAAACAAATTTGTTTGATAGATGACTTATTTATACCTAGGATATTTCAAATTTTTTTTTTATCTAAGTGTCAGATGCTACTCTCAGTTTTTCCTCTGAAAGATGAAGGTTGAAATATTGATTCCTCAGTTCTTGGACACCACATAGGTCATTGTTATTTGGTACCAACTCTGTGTCTTTCATTGTACTAAGTGTTTTACATATATTATTTCATTTTCTCTGTAATGCCCACTACCTTGGTAATAAGCTATCATTTTTGTATTATAAAGATACTGATTTTAAAAAAGGCTTATTAACTTGGGTACGGTCTTGAGAAATTGACAGAAAAGGGAATGATCACATCTAGTTTCAAACTAGATCAAATCTAGTTTCAGAGTTCACGTGTTTATACTGCACTGTACAAAAGCCATATGATCTACTTTACTATCTGGACAGAGCATCAACTTCAGAAATGAATATGCGGGCTGCAAATATAATACAATTTTAAATTAAAAGCAACAAAATTTAAAATATCTTGCAATCTTTTGATTAAACTATGCAAAGCAGATATTTTTAATATGAAACAAAATCAGTTATTCACAAATTTTTTTCTAGGTATTTATGTGTATTTTACATGAAAGAAACTCCATATTTGTTTCCTTCTTTTAAATCCAATTTTCAAACTGTTCCCACCACTAAAACAAGTTAATAAGTATTTCATCTAAAAGCTTCTGAATGTAATGCATCAAGGTAGCAAAATAATTTTCCATAAAACTTATATTTTTCTGTGGTTTTAAGTATTCTCCTTGCTTAACTATTCTATTTCTCTGAAAAGTCGACTGCTTTTTGGGTTGAGCTTTTAGAATGAAATGGGATATCAAATGCTCTGCTTCTGGTTCACTTGCTTCTCTTCTTTTTCCTTTGAATAAGAGCACTGATCTGCTTTAAAGACAGCACTGTATCTCTAAAAGCTTTCGCTAGGATTTTAGTTTATTTTCTATTCTTTGGCGATAGACTAGAAACAGATTTTAGTTTTTATCTTCCATGACACTTAAAAAATATTTTTTTCTGAATAAAACAACAAATTTCAGGAATGGAAATAAAGATGGCATATGCTTTTTTTCTTTCTAGAAGAGAAAATGTGATTTTTGGCTTGCATAATTTGTCCTTTGGGGCAGCAAGTGATAAAATTAGATTATTGAGTAATATATGTGGTTACATTTATTAGACACAATCTTCTGATGCCTAAAATAATTAATGGAATTAGACTCAATGTTTTCTGATATGCAGACCTTGTCATAGATTTCTTCCTTTTAAGTTATGCTAGAATGCGGCTGAATGAGTGCTTGCTGCAAGAGAGCTCTCTGGAATAGACAGCCAAATGGAGGCCCTGGAGGTGGAACACTATCCCTGTGTTGTAAAGATAAGGTATCCTTGTGTATAGCTTTAGTAAATGTGAACTTATAGATTCTCTGTATTTTCTTATAAATCATAGGTCAAAATATATTTAGTGTTTTCGGACATAAGGTAAAGACACAGAGCTACTTATATAGTTGAAAAAATATATTTATCTCAAATAATGAATCAATATTTATGTATGTTTTTATTTTTGTAATAATTAAGTAATTCTTATAAATTTAAATTTTAATATTGGGCTAGATTGTAGCTATGTAACTCCTCAAGCTTGTTTGATCAATGACAAAAATGATCTCTCAATAAGAGTCAGTATATACCTTCAGGATTTATTTGCACATTGTTATTCTCATAGAATCAAAAATAAAATTTATTTTATTCAAAATTTGTATAAAGTGTAGTGATGTTCAACAAATTATTTTCTTTCAAAGTTACATATTTATATATATTTGAAATGATATAATCGATTCTGTGTCAAAAGTAAAATGTTTTTGAAAAATATTGACATGGGTTGATCTATATCCTTTCTTCATTTGTTGATAAATTGAAATAAAAGCATACATCATTTGGAACAACATTAATGAACCTGAAGGACACTATAGTAAGTGAAATAAGCCGGGCACAGAAAGACAGATGCCACATGGTCTCACTTACATGTGAAAGCTAAAAAAGGTAAACTCATAGACGTAGAGAGTGAAATGGTGGTTTTCAAGGGCTTGGGCAGTGGGAGGTTACGTCTATCAAAGCAAAGAAAATTCCATTTACATAAGAGAAACATGTTCAAGAGGCCTATGGTACAAAATGACGACTATAGTTATGTTATATCATATTCTTGAAAATTGTTGAGAATAGATTTTTAAGTGTTTTAACCACAAAAAAATACATATGTGAAGTAATGCACATGTTAATATATGCTACGCAACATCAACAATGTATACATATTTTAAAACAAAATATTGGACAATATAAATGCATAGAATACTGTAAAGAACAATTATTATTTCTCAATTAAAAAATAACTTTTAAAAAGTTAAGAAAATAAAATACAATAAAAATACCCTGGCCGGGAACAGTGGCTCATGCCTGTAATCCCAGCATTTTGGGAGGCCAAGGTGGGCAGATCATTTGAGGCCAGGAGTTCAAGACCAGCTGGCCAACATGGTTGAAACCCTGTCTTCCTTAAAAATACAAAAATTAGTTGGGAGTGGTGGTGCACACCTGTAATCCCAGCTACTCAGGTGGCTGAGGTAGGAGAGTTGATTTAACCTCGGAAGTGGAGGTTGCAATGAGCCAAGACTGCACCACTACACTCCAGCCTGGGTGACAGAACGAGACTTGTCTTAAAAAAAAAAAAAAAAAAAAAAAAAAAAAAAACCTTCATGTGCCAAGCTTTGATAATGGGAGAAAATGCTGAAATACAGGTAACCAATCTCCACTTTGGAATTATCTTGTAGTTTTTCTAAATATTGATCTTACTTTGCTCAATTTAGAATCACTAAGACTTTGAGTCTATACATCTTGCTATTTGGAAAATTCATTGTTTTACGATATGCAGAAATTGTCATAACTTTCTTTTAGGTTATGCTAGAATGGGGCTGAATGAGTGCTTGCTGCAAGACAGAGGTCTCTGGAATAGACAGCTTGGATGCCCTGAAGGTGGAAGGGTATCCTCGTGTTGTGAGTCTCAAGTTACACAGAACTGTCTGCTTGCTGCACTTCAAGTGCATGCAGCAAACAACTGAGGGGAAGAACTGGGCACTAGAGTCATCTTCTAAAAGGTCATGACCTAATGCTCTAGACATGCACTTGGAAGGCTGGACTTGGTAAAGATGTCAAAAATGTAATTATCTGAGGAAACTGTGTATTAGTTAGGGTTCTCTAGAGGGGCAGAACTAACAGGGTAGATGCATATAGGAAGGGGAGTTTATCAAGGATTATTGACTCACAGATCACAAGGTGAAGTTCCACAGTAGCAATCTGCAACCTGAGGAGCAAGGAAGACAGTCCGAGTCCCAAAACCTCAAAAGTAGGAAAACCGACAGTGCAGCCTTCAATCTGTGGCCGAAGGCCTGAGAGCCCCTGGCAAAACACTGATGTAAGTCCAAGAGTCCAAAAGCTGAAGAACTTGGAGTCTAATGTTCAAGGGCAGGAAGCATCCAGCACAGGAGAAAGATGAGGGCCAGAAGACTCAGCAAGTCAGCTCCTTCCACCTTCTTCTGCCTGCTTCATTCTAGCCATGCTGGCAGCTGATTGCACGGTGCCCACCCAGATTGAGGATGAGTCTGCCTTTCCCAGTCCACTAACTCAAATGTTAATCTTTGGCAACACCCTTACAGACACACTCAGAACAATACTTTGCATCTTTCAATCCAATCAAGTTGGCACTCAATATTAACCATGGCAAACTCTATACACTTTTTTTAGTGGTGGTACTAATTTACATTCCCGCCAACAGTACACAAGAGCTGCTTTTTGTCCACATCCTCTCCAACACTTGTTTATCTTTCATGTTCTTGGTGTTAGCAATTCTTGCTGAGAGCAGTTCTAAAAGGTCTGAGTTGACATCTCATTATGGTTTTGATTAGCATTTCCATGATCATTAGTGAAGCTGAGCATTGACACGAAATTTTAGTTAAGAGGAATAAGTTCAGGTAATCTGTTTCCATCATCATGACTACAGTTAACAGCAATATATTGTATATTTGAAAATTGCTAAGATAATTTTTTTGAGTGTGGTTGTTATTTTATTAGTACCTTGACCGGGTAAGTTATACTTCTGGAAAACACATGCAAGGTACAAGAGTGGAAGGGAAATCATAGGGGCATGCTTGCTTGCTTGCTTTTTCTTTCTTTCTTTCTTTCTTTCTTTCTTTCTTTCTTTCTTTCTTTCTTTCTTTCTTTCTTTCTTTCTTTTCTTTCTTTCCTTCTTTCTTTCTTTCTCTTTCTCTCTTTCCCGCTTTCCCTCTTTCTCTCTGTCTTCTTAAATGAATGTTCTATTTTAAACTAATTTTAGACTTAGAGATAAATTATAAAAAGAGTATAAACTGTTATTTTATATCCCTTATCTCATTTCCCCTAAGTTAACAATATTAACATCTTACTGACTGTAGTACAATTATCAAAATCAGAAAATTTTTATTGGTACAATATTATTAACTAAATTATAGTTCTTTCAAAATTCACCAATTCTCTTTCTTCTTCTCCGCCTCCTCATCCACCTTCTTCTTCGTTTTCCTCTTCAAGACAAGGTCTTGTTCTGTCGAACACGCTAGAGTGTAATGGCGTGATTATAGCTCACTTTAGTTTCAAACTCCTGGGCTCAATCTTCTTGCTTCAGCCTCTGGAGTAACTGGGATTACAGGTGCAAGCCACTGCTCCCGGTAATTTTTTTTTAATATACCAAGTCAAGATCCTACATTGCATCTAGTTGTTATTTCTCCTTAGTCACCTTCAGTCTATAACAGTTCCTCAGTCTTTCATTGTCTTTCATGACCTTGACACTTCTAAAGAGTAATGATCAGTAAGAGAATAAATTTTAAATGTTCTCATCACAAATATATATAAGGTTATACATTTGTCAAGTAGCTTGTTTCAGTCTTTCCACAATATATACATACATCACAATATCATGTGGCATATCATAAACATATATAATTTTTACTTGTAAATTTAAAACTAAAAAATTAAATAAAATACAATTTTTTGAAGCTTGTTTTATTGGAGGGGTAAATGATATGTATGTTGTAAGGGCAAATACAAATTAAAAATTAGGAGTTTAATTCTCCCCATTGAACCCATTGAAAAGAGAAGAGACAATCTTCTTTCACTTAAAACGTTTACTTTAGGGAATTTGTAATGGTTGATTACTTGTCTCTTTGAAATGTATGTACTTTTTTTAAAGGCTAAATAAGACTCTTGCCAGCTTTACAATCCAGGGATGTCTTTCTAAAGGATTTTGGAGCCTCTCTTTGGAATAGAAATATCAAGGGAGATAATGTCCATATTTCCCAGTTTTTGTGGGAGGATCGGAGCCTACCTTCTGTGGGATAACTCCACTGACTTGTCAAACTATCTCCTGAAATAAAGATATGAGAGGTTTATTTTTCCTTTGGGTAAAGTCAATTAGCTAACACAGATGGTTATCTCAATTACCTAGTAAATTTTGATGAACTATAATGTGACAAATGGTACTGCTTTAGGGGCAAAGGGAAAACTTTCCACTTGCCCTCTGAAAATCAACTGGTAAAAGGCAGACTAGCAGGAGAAAGAGCCTACAAAATTTTATTTTAATGTGCATAGGACAGAGGGATCGCATGAGAGTGATTACTCAATAACACAATAGGGTACAGATGTTTAATGTCCTTCTTAGGGGAGGGGAGAGGGGGGAAATGTAGCAATTTGGGGGATAGTAAATAATTTTTAGGGAAAATGAGTGGACTTACAGAACATGCAGTGGCTTGGGACAAAGTCTGTTGGACCCACAGAGGTGTCAATGGTTTGTAACAAAAATCTGTCCAAGTTTGTTGAAAGACTTTAGTCTTTCTTCCTGCTATATGAGATAAATTTATGAAAAATCAGGAAAGAGACAAGAGGTTTTTTTTTTTTCTTTGGTGGCTCTGGACTCAAGCGAGATCAGGGAATTTCAGAAAATAACTTCATCCTGTGCTTTGAAAGAGACAGAGGATTGACAGACAGGAGGGAAAGAGGTCAAAGACCCTGAGGCTGCTGCTTGTGTACAGCATGTCAAGGTACCATATTCTGGAGGATGGATTTCTGAGTTCCAACAATGACAATTCCTCTACTTGAGGACTAATTATGGTTTATCTTAAGAATATAGATGCAATAGGTTATATCTGCTCGGTTATATAGAGTGAGTTTTTTTCTGTCTTTGCTATCTCTTAAGTGCATTGTCTGTGATCCACATCACATATTTGTTTAAGGCTTATTCATTACTAAAACCATTTTCTTTCTTTTCTTCCTTAGCTGGGAGCTTTGTTGAGCTTGCAGAAGACTTTAATTTAATTATATTTCTCCAGCAATGTACAATCTGTTGTTAAATAATTATTTGCAGATGAATTATCCCCAGAATACTCAGAATCAGCTTCATTTCTCTCACTGGGTAAATTGAGAATCACAATGGTAAGAAATACTGATCAGATGTAAGCATATGTAGGTAGATTCTGGTAGCTCATTTCCTGTTTCAGAGAAAAGTCAGAGTTGATACTGCAAACGGAGGATCGGAAAATTTGTGACAGCAAAGCAACTGTATTTTTTGTGTCTTCAGCTTCTAGGAAGTAGGTGTACTTCTTCAGATTAGTTGCCAGTTGCATTTTTTTCTCTCTCTCTCTTTTTTTTTTTTTTTTTTTTTTTTTTTGGTGTAGTACTCCCTCTTTATTTGTCAGTTGCCAAAACAAAGTAGGATGTGGTGTGAATATTTAACATATAAAGTTTAGATTGAAAAAGGAGGCAGGTAGATACTTTGAGCAGTCTTCAGTGACAGTGTTGCCTTCAGCAGGCGATACTGATCATGAAACAGTCAAGAAATGGAATCAGAGGTGATTAGTGTTGGAAAAGATGAGTAATTGGAATACCAGATGGATAGAAGAGTCTTGGATTACCCTTTATAGCTTGACCTATAGAATGTCAAAAAGAGAGGTCTGCTTTCATTTGCATTGAACTCTAAGATTTAATTCCTGTGTAGAAACCCAGAATTTGTTACTTTGACTTTATCAACCGGAAAATGTCACAGAAAGGGGACGAGGAGAATTTTTGACCCTCTTTTATAACCTCTCCAATAATTTATTTTACCCTAAAATTTATTTTATCAGACTTGAGAATGAACAAGAGGAGTATAGAGAACTAGAGAAGCAATTGTTTGAAAGAGGCTAGGGAAATCTTCAGAGGAGGGGACATGTACCCTGATGAATAGAAGCTTATGATGTATGTGTTTCTGTGTTATTTGCTTGTCAAAGTATGCACACACATCATATTTCTTTAAAAAGTGCCCAGTTCGCATTCTTGTAAATTACAGTGAAATATATAATATAGTTTGGGAACACACAAAAAATGAAATAGTAACTAAATTAAGGTATACCGAGCTAGTAAATAATCCAGAGTTTATAAAAATCTGGCCTGTTTTTTCTCACTGATTTTCTTAGACATGATATCTAGCTACCTATTTGTGGTTCACTTGATTCATTATTTTTAAATTTCTGAATATTTTAGTGTTTAAAATTCTACTTTAGGCTTTCCTCTCCTTTTTCTGTCTTTTATTCCTACATTTTTTTCCCCTAAAAATTTTTTCTTCATCAGATTTCCATGAAAATGCAAATACCAGTGTTTGAGGGTTGCAGTTAAAGTAAAGCAACATAATCCTTCATGAAGTTGGTATTTATCTAAAAAGCTAATGAACACCTGGCTTAGAAAAAAAAATATTTTACACTGGCCGATCCTGATCATTTCTCTGTTTTAATTTCTCTATAAACATACAATACAATTCTACCACAATATTTTCCTGTCTCGCATTCCTTAAGACAATCTTTTCTAGGAACTGAATATTTTCACTCCAATTCTCTAATTACCTTATGAGAAGCCAACTCAAATACTTCTGGTGTTTTGTCTAATATATCCTTTATAGTCCCAAAATACAAATGTGCAGCTTTTCTTACACTGACCAATATCTCTCTCTTACATATTTTCATTCCTCATGGCCCAGTGAGTTCATCCCAGCTATTCAACTTTTACTGAACCTCAGCACCTGGCTGCTCATAAATCCCAAATTCCATAATTCTCAGTGTGCTTCCTGAGAATTTCATATTTAGAGCATTCCTGTATGCTACGAAACTTGGCCCAGGCATTTTCTCTACCTCCAGGACTGAAGAGTCTTCCTGCTCACCCAGAGATGTACCAGTAGTATAGTATCCCTCAATTTAGGAAAGATGGACCATGCCCTCTGTCCTTCATTATTATTATTATTTTTATTTTCGTGACACTGGTTCTCACAACCTTTTTAAAAACAAGTAATAACACAAAGAAACAAAATATACAAGAAGAAAAATCCAGAAAGCTCAGAACAGTCAACTACTATCATTACCTTCACCTTCATTTCTGCAATCCAAGGAAATCTGAGTTAATCTCTCCACTTCATAGGAGACTTTGGCTCCTGTCTCCAGGCCTTGTTCTACACTTCAAGTCTTTTTCTTTTTTTTTTTCTTTTTTTGTTGAGACGGAGTCTTGCTCTGTCACCCTGGATGGAGTGCAGTGGTGCAATCTTGCTCACTGCAACCTTCGCCTCCTGGATTCAAGTGATTCTGCTGACTCAGCCTCCTGAGGACTACAGGCATGTGCCACCACGCCTGGCTAATTTTTGTATATTTAGTAGAGACAGGGTTTCACCATGTTGGCCAGGCTGGTCTTGAACTCCCCACTTCAGGTGATCCGCCCGCCTCAGCCTCCCAAAGTGCTGGGATTTTAGGCATGAGCCACCACGCTCGGCCCACTTCAAGACTTTTTAACCCTGGAGTCAGTTTCAAGGTCAGTGAGAATGACTGGTGCAAGATCGTAGTCTTTTAGTTTCTTCACCACCTCCAATCTATTGAGCTTCTCCTATGCCAACTTTAACCACGCATGTCTACAGTCATACATGTTCCCTTTTCATTTCAAGTGACTACTAGGTTAATTAAAGTGTTCTCCTCTTTGCACCTACAGCCTCTCATTCTAATATCTTAGGAAATTTCTAGATTTGTTCTTCATTTCATCAATAATTTCAGTTACATTTTTGCCAATGCTCTAAGTTCATTTGTCCATATCCTGTATCTCACTTGCTTTGAAACAGCTTAACTCTAGGAGAACATGATAGAACATACTGGAACTACCATAAATCCATAAATAGCAAATTCACAGAGGATTTTAACACTATCTGACTATTCTCTTGCTAACTCAGTCACTTGAGTTGTCTTCCTAATTGTCTCTCTTCACATATCAGAAACCCATAACCTATGATCCCACATCATAACCACCCTAGTATGTGATACTGTCCTTTCCCTAATGGATTCCTTTCCCTACCACCTTCTCAGAAACCACACAGTCTATTGCTCCTTATCACTTTTAGATGGTTAACCTCTTCCTCTGACACAGAGACTTACCATCTGTTTTTAAGCATGTTCATGTGGCAAGGACAAAGCTGTGACTGTATTTTTATTTCTCACCTCATCTCAACAACAAAACATACAAAGAGTTCTTTACATTTTTTTATTCCATTTCCACAATTCCATTCTTATCTAGTGTCAATAGATATTGGGCCATCATAACACATTTTGTGGAGAGTAATAATTACAAAAATAAATGGATGTGGGAAGGGGTGGTGTTTTGTTTTCATTTTTTTATTTGACTTTTGCCATTATTCATTAATATTCAATATAAACTCTAACATGAAGCATTCCTTTCCTTTTCTTTTTTCTTTTTTGCTAAGATGTCATCTTCATCACTTGTCCCTCTTACTCCTTAGATCACTCTCTCTCCGTCTCCTTTGTAGAGTCACTCTTCTTCTATGCACAGTCATTGAATGCTCACTTCTTTGCCCACTCCCTTGCCACTCTATGTAACCAACGGGCAATCTCAAACACAGAGCTTCACTGTTAATCTGTATTATGTGACTCACAAAATTAAATTTCTTGTATATCTTAGGCCTCTCTTTAAAACCTCAGGCCCACATATACAATTTATTTTGTGACAGTTTCCCTTAGAAATCTGCAAGTCATCTTAAGCTCACCAGGAGATAATTAAATCCACAGTGCTCCCATTTGTAACAAGTCCCTTTTCAGTGTTTCTTATTCCACCAGGTGGCACCCTATGTATCCCTTTATGAAAACCAATATTTCAGATTATTGTTGATACCAATCTCCCTCCCTCTTATTCCATATTCAATCTACCCTCATTGCTTGCTGATTTTTTCTATGTATTATACAAATATGTCCACTTATCATCTTCTCCACTCACCGTTCAAATCAAAGCTGCATTTGTACATGAACTATTAATATTTCGTTAGCTTTATAACTAATCTCCCAATTCCTCATTGAACTTTTCCATTTTAAATTACACGCTGTAACCAGGGTAATAATCATGAAATTCAAGTCTGCCCTTCACCTAAGTATTAAATCATTTCAATGACCTCTCTTTGCCCCAAGGAAAAGATCACAATTCTTAATAAAGTCTGGTAGAGACCTACCCTGCTAGCTTCATTTTAAACTCGGGCTAAGCTACCTAATATCAAGATGCAATTATTTCTGTTCTGCCCTAATGACCCCATGTGGGGTTCGGAACATTACATGAGACTGGCTCTTCCCACGCACCCTAAAACAGAAGAAAAACACAAACTGCGTTTTCTTTACAGACTGTGGTTTAAAAGATTTTGTCCACAGTGACAGGAAGAAAGCCAATGGTTCTGATATATCACCTCTTACCACTCTTTCCCTCATTTCACTTTCTGTCTCCCAAAACTAATTACTTTCTTTACTTTTCTTCAAGGTACTTACATGAGAACATTTATTCCTCCATCTTTAATTTGCACAGACTTTCATCCTCCTAGAAATATGGTAATATAAAGGATAAAATAAACCTAATTTTCAGAAAGTAAAATAAAAAAGGAGTCAATGTTTTTTAATATATTATATGAATTACTTCTACCTTTCCAATATTCAAGCTGTATTTGTTTAAGTCTATTAATATAATATAATGTCATATGTACAGAAAGCATTTTCTTTTACTCAGGACTTCAATAGTGAAATCAACTAAGAGGCATCTTTTAGACTGAAAAAACTGATTATTGAAGCTGTCACTAAATGTGTAGAAGCAATATTTTAATAGAATTTTTATGGTCAATCAATGGTGAATATTATTGCCATTAGATTTCTCTATTAATTATAGTTTTACCTATGATCATGTATTATTTCCATTTAAAAATTACCCTAAAACTTAATGGCTTAAAATAACAAATATGTATCACACAATTTATAGAAGTCAGGAAAATGATGGATTTGGGTAGGTGGTTCTGACCTGAGGTCTTTCATGAGTAAAGGTTGCTGTCATGTTGTTGACCCAGGCTGCCTCCCATGAAGCCTTTAACTTGTGTTGGGAGGTCCATGTCTTTGTTTGTTTGCACTGTCACTACAGAATACCATAGACAGGGTAGCTTATAAACATAGTCCCGGAGGCTGGACGGTGCAAAATCAAGGTGCTTGCAGATTTGGTGTCTGGTCAGAGCCCATTTTTTAGTTCATAGATTGCTGTCCTCTAGCTCACATGACAGAAGGGGTAAGGATGCTTTTTGGGGTCTCTTTTATAAGGGCACTCATCCCCGGCTGGGCGCGGTGGCTCGTGTCTGTAATCCCAGCACTTTGGGAGGCTGAGGCAGGCAGATCACGAGGTCAGGATTTCGAGACCAGCCTAGCCAGTATGGTGAAACCCCGTCTCTACTAAAAATACAAAAATTAGCCAGGTGTGGTGGGGCGTACCTGTAGTCTCAGCTACTCAGGAGGCTGAGGCAGAAGAAACGCTTGAACCCAGGAGGCAGAGGTTGCAGTGAGCTGACATGGCACCACTGCACTCCAGCCTGGGTAACAGAGCGAGACTCTGTCTCAAAAATAAATAAATAAATAAATAAATAAATAAATAAATAAATAAATATTAAAAATAATAATCAAGGCACTATTCCCCAACATGAAGACAGACTATCATCTACCAAAAGCTCCACCTCCTAATATCATTACATTGGGGGTTAGGATTTCACAAATTCAGTGCATCGTAGTCTGCTTCTAGAATGTTTAATCATTTGGCTGGATATCACATAGGATGCCTGTTCTTTATGTGAGCTTTCTAGAAAAGATAGTTTGGAATTATTTGCATGGTGGCTGGGCTCATAAAGAGTTGAAGGAGAGAAAGAGAAACACCAGTAAGGAGCAAAATAGTTCACTCAAAATTAAAACCCTAGCCTTTGTGAACTTGTCTCAGAAGGTAACATTCCAATCCTGTGGTGGTTTATTTCTTAGATGGGAGTCACTCAGCTTAGCCTGCCTTCAAGGGGAGGAATATGAAGATCCACTTCTTAAACTGAGGAGAATCAACAAATACATGGATATATATATATATATATTTTAATAGTATTATAGCTCATGAACCCATTTAAACCCATTTTAGAACTTTAAAGAAATATTTTAAAATGGAATTTTCAATTAAGCAGAAGAAATTCCCAGCTGTGGAACAGTGAACTTTATTGCTGAAATCACACACATATACACACACACACAGTGCAAACTCATACATAATCAAATCTATAACCTTGTTACACAAAGTTTTGTGAGAGGAAAAATGCTTGATTTTTCAAAAGGGCTCATTTATTAAAAATAAAATTACCTTTGTGTTCATTTTAGCTGCAACCTTTAAGCAATCAATGACTACATACTTGCTGTAATCATCCTTTAAAATTAGAATTATTGAAAAGCTTTATGATCACTGATGAATGAAAGAAAGTAATATTGATTTGTGGCCAAGAGAGATAATCTCAGGCAATAAACAGGTACAGTCTTTGAAGGAATCATTTTATTTTACTACTTTCTGACATTATTGAAGCCAATTTTAAATAAATTCATCATGTTTTTAAATTTAATCACATATTATTTTATCATACATTAGGTAAAATTTCAATCTAAATAACTCCTGGATAAAAAATGAAGTATATCAATTTATAATTACAAATACCCAAATTGTAGAGGCATGCATTTTTCAACGACACTTATAAATTTTGTTTTGTTGTTTGTTCCTTGTGTTTGTTTTATTAATCAAATTAATTTATATAGATATATGGAAATGAGACCGATATAACCAGTTCTTTATAAGTAAGCATTATTTAATGGAGTCTTTCCTTTCACTAATGATCATAAGAATAGATAGGGAAGTGAGTTGACATTTCAGGCCATTAGGTTAATAGTTCCAGTAATTCTAGTAATGTTTTGACAGTCATAATATATATGATACTATGTGGATTGAATTAATGCATTTTCTTCTGTAACAAATAATAAGACAATTTTTAAAGGTGGTAATTACTATTTTTAAATATGAAAATTAAAAATAATAAAAGAAAAGAGGTTCTACATTGAGTAGCCATAACTTTATCTTTAAACATATTTATTCTTCATTTCCTGACTTTTCCCACTTTTTGGCTAAATCGTATGTTCTTTCTCTAATCTCACTTCTGTTCTATTACTCTCTGGGAAAGATTTTTATATAAAATGTCTAAGCAATCAAACCTAACACAGGATGAATTTCTATACATTGCTATGCCCTCTGGTCACTATTTTTTTCTTCTCTTTATTGCCCATTTCCCTGTTCTTGAAACATTCCAATTATTTGCCTTCCATGACATTCTACTCTTACTTTTACTTTTCTCTCTCTGATTACTCATTTCCAGTTCCCTTTGTCATCTCCTTGTCTTCCTACACCTGCCAATTAAATTTGAATTTCCTCTGCATTTCATCTTATGTCTCCTTTTCTTCTGCCAAATTCTCTCCTTAGACAAATACAGTCACTCCCATGGTTTTATATCCCACTTATATTCAGGGGCTCTAGAATGTATAGCGCCAGGCCAAATTTATCTTAAGAACTTACTTTACTTAACCAATTACATCTGCATCTGCTCAGGATCATGTAACCCAGATCAGCATTTGGCTCTTTTGTAGACCCATTTTTTCTTTTCCTGGAAGTCTATTTTGACACCTACTTTCTGTCACTACCCACATTTTAGCATTTAGCCTTGTCAGTTTACTCTCATCCATATGTAACTCTATCCATTTTCTTCTCTCTATTATGAACAGCAGTTTGAGCCATCATGACCAATTTTGCAGTATCTTCTTAAATTAGCCTCCTGTTTTGCATTGGACATTTTCATCCCCCAGCAATTCCACCAATTTCATTCTCGGAAAAATATAAATGAAGAGTTATATTTTTCAATAGCCATAATCATTAAATTTCCATGCTTAAGAAAATATTCAGAACAGTATCAGTGCATTTATAATAAAATTAAAAAACTTGACCCACAAATCTCTACTTGTCCTTCTAGTTTCATTTCATTTGTCTCTCATCAATCTCTACATTCTGATCACCACAATCTTTTAATTCATCTGAAAGCTAAGCTCTCTCTTAATTTAGATTCTCTATACTTGCCATTTTGTCTACCTAGAAGTATTTTCTTCCATCTTTGGATGTTTATTGCAAATCCATTGAATAGTTCTCATCTGAATTGTTTCTTCCTTGGGATGACTTATAAACACTTCATCCTACAGCCAAATCAGAAGACCAATATCAAAATCTTTCATCATACCATAAATTTGCTTATATGTAATTATATGGCAAGAATCTCTTTGTCTTTATAATCATTATTCACTTATCTATGTTTTTTAAAAACTTTTATGTGGTGATGCTAAGCTCCTTAATGTTGGGCTTGTTATCTGTCTCAACTATCTTCCACATCTACCACAGTACCTGCTACATAGATGTATTCAATATATATTTTTAGAATTAGTAAATGATGAGCAAGCGTGTACTTTGGTTCTCTTTCTTTACAGTGTTAGAAATGCTATTACAGCATTAGAAAAGATAATCAGAAAGAAAATTTAATAGATCATCAGAAGAAATCCCAAGATTTTTAGGTAAATGAGCCTATAAACACAGGTGGAATGGACTTGCAATTTACCAATAAATAGGTTTGTCATACCTAGAAACCAACTGTATAAACATGTTTTTATCTATTAATAACTTCATTTTCCAAAACGCTCTACTTTATGTGAGACAATTCTTGATGGAAATACCATTTGCTTCTAGGCTCGTTGCTTAAACATGAAGTTAAAAATCTTTGTATGACACATAAAATTGTGGTGATTGCTTAACTTTGCAACTATAGTGCTCCTGAAATGCTCATCTAAGGTCTGTGTTCCAGACCTACAAAACTTAGATGGCACTAAAATTGTGTATTCTTTAATTGTCTACAAAACTTAGATGGTGCTAAAATTGTGTAAAAATTGTGTATTTCTTTTACAACTAACTTCTGATAAAAAGGGGGCAGAGAAGGTTAACTCTCTCCCCTTTTAGCTTTATTGGCTTAGTGAATTTCTACAAAACATAATTTAAGTGCTATATTTTTCCAAAGTTTTAATAGGGAAATAAAAACCACAATAGGTATCTTAAGCAGAAACGCATTTCATACATATACAACAGGAAGAGCTAAAATAACTAAAGTAGCTGTGGCATGGAGGAAGGTTTTGAGTTATTGAATTCAAAGGCACGCAATCATTTCTGCAATCCTGGGTCAAAAAGATGCTCCTACTATTAAAACTTTAAGCTTCTTATGCCCAGGAAACTGGTGATTAGGCACAAGGATATTGAATCCTACCACTTCCACTACTTCTGAACTATTGTCTCCATGATTTCACTTGCCAGAATCAACAATAGCAAGACAGGCTTTGATCTTTTCCATTTTTCTAAGTCTGATTCATATGCAAACAATGGGTAAGTGGTCTAAGCTGCATTCATAAAACTGGCTCAAGGGAAGCTGCATTGCTTGTTTTGTTTTGTTTTAATTTTCTAACCTCTTCAACTTTGAGAAGAGTGGAATGAAGGTTGAGGAAACCTGTCCACACAGTCTACCACACACCTTCCATGAAAGGTTCCCCAACACCTCCAACAAAATAATGTAAACACATTCTGGAACCTATATTACTCTTGCACCACAACACTTCCCACACTTCCCGCAATACTTTTTCTCTTCATGGGAATATCCTTCCAAAACATGCTGATATCTCCCGAGCATTATTCATCTGTCGAATTTTCCCACCTATTATAAGGTCTTCCAATTGTTAGGTTCTTAATAAATATATTTTAAATTGTTAAAATTCTGAACTAATGGGTAATCAACTGTACAACCCAAATTGCTGATTTGCACACAGCTGAAGTCCCTCCTCAAAACTTCTGTAATACATGTAACTTAGGCAAATGGTTGGGTCATTACCATATATTACTTTATATTTTTATTTATCAGTATGTGTGATTACAGTTATGCTTATGTTAATGATATATATATGTTAACTTTTATGCATATGTACATTGTATTATTTTGTTACATAGCACAGCATTTTGTACTTATAAAGTGACCAATAATAATAAGCTGCATACTTTGGGAAGCATTGCAGGCTAGTGATACAGTTTTGTTTTGTTTTTTCCTGCAGCCTGACAACCTCTTTAGTCATTCACTAAACCTCTCTCAGCTTCAGTTCCTTCATCTGCAACATATAGGGAATAATAAAACTTAACTCAGATGGTTCTAGTGTGAAATAATACAGGGTAAATGTGCCACCAAATACAAACCAATGGCTTGATTGACATAACTCATTGCTAATTTTCTTGAAATGATTCAAAGTATTTTCCAGACAAGCACACACTGAGGGAATTCATCACCACTAAACAAGTCCTATGAGAAATACTCAAAGGTGTCCCAAACACAAAAATGAAAGGTCAACATTCATCATCATCAAAACATATGAAAGTAGCAAACTCACAGGTCTTGTAAAACAGTCACACAAAGTAGGAAGAGAAATCAAATAGCAACACAACAGATTTCCACCAAACCACAAAGACAAAGAGACAGACAGAAAGAAAAAACAAAAAACAACAATGAAATAGCCCCAAAGAACTTATAAAACAAGTAGAAAACAAATAGCAATATGGCAGAAAGAAAACCTCATGTATTAATATTAACCTTGAATGTAAATGAATTAAGCATTCCACTTAAAATATATAGATTGATGTTGGGCCAGGTGCGGTTGCTCACACCTGTAATCCCAGCACTTTGGGAGGCTGAGGTGGGTGGATCACAAGGAGTTCGAGGCCAGCCTGGCCAACGTAGTGAAACCCCATCTCCATTAAAAATACAAAAATTAGCGGGGCATGGTGGCCGGCACCTGTAATCCCAGCTACTTGGAAGGCTGAAGCAGGAGAATCGCTTGAACCTGCAAGATGGAGTTTGCAGTGAGTCGAGATTGCGCTGCTGCACTCCAGTCTGGATGACAGAGTGAAACTCCATCTAAAAATAAAAAAAAAGAAAGGTAGATTGATGGAACAAACTAAAAAATGATCCAAAAATATGCTGCTTACAAGAAACATATAGACACATACAGACTGAAAGTAAAGACACATATAGATTTAAAGTAAATGGGTGCAAAAAGATACTCTTATGTAATGGAGACTAAAAGCAAGCAGGAATAGCTATACTTATATCAAGTAAAACAGAACTTAAATCTAAAACAGTATAACAATGACAAAGGAAGTCATTACATAATGATAAAGGGATCAATACAGCAAGAGGATATAACAATTCTAAACACATATGCATCCAACACTAGACCACCAAGATTCATAAAATAAATATTACTAGACATAAAAAAGGAATAGACAGCAATACAATAATAGTGGGGGACTTTCCCATCTCACTCACAGCATTAAATGTTATCAAGACAGAAAACAAATAAACATAAGACTTAAATTCAACCTTAGATGAAATAGACCTAACTGACATTTACAGAAAATTCTACCCAGCAACTACACAATATACATTCTTAATAAAACCGCAATTTCATCCAACAATCCCACTACTGGATATCTACCCAAAGGAGAACAGATAATTATATGAAAAAGATATCTGCACCCATATGTTTATCACAGCACTATTCACAATAGCAATGTGTCCATCAGTGGATGATTAGATTAATAAATCTGGCATATATGCACTATAGTATACTATTCAGCTATACAAAGAATAAAATCATGTCTTTTGCAACAACATGGATGTAACTGGTCATTTTAAGTGAAACAAATCAGACACAGAAAGACAAATACTGCATGTTCTCACTTATAACTGGAAGCTAAATAATGTATATACATGGACATAGAATGTGGAATGATAGACAACAGAGACTTGGAAATCTCAGGAGGGTGGGAGGAGGGGATGATGAGAAATTATGTAATGAGCACAATGTACATTCTTCAGGTGATGTATATTCTAAAACCCTTCAACACTATGTACTTTATGGAGGTAACAAAATTATATTTGTATCCCATAGATTTACACAAATAAAAAATTGCCTTCTGTACTTACTTTAGCCAAGTTATTGTTAGGTTCAACATTCAGCACTTTACTTAAATTTTCTGTAGGTTTCTGGACCTTTTTTTGATATTTATATATAGTAGTGTGGCACAGAAGTGCTAATATTTACCAAAATAAAAGTTCTATTTTTAATAAAAAATTAAAAGGTTGTAGAATCTCAGGATGGAATGCAGACTGTTACAAATTTATCTAGCTCTATTATGAACCATACAAAATAACTTCAGTGAGGGACTTAAGGGAAAGGGTGCTTGTCAAAGTGATATTGAAAATGAGTGCAGTCTCTTAAGATGAAAGGCAAAAGAAACTTGTACAAAGGCATTTAATTTAGTTGATAAAGATGTTCTTCTACCAAGGGCAGGTTATCAATTCTGGTACAGCTATACACATATACTGGAAGTGAACAATTAACTAAATAGATGTCAGATAGTGAGAGTCAGGATTTTTATTGTTGGAGTGGGGGTTTAGAGATACAGGAAAGCATTGATGCTTGTGGGACTAGGTTAGAGGTAGTGACATCAGTAAGAACCCATGTTTAGCTTAATATAGACATAGATGGTGATATGGTTTACATTTTGTCCCCTCTCAAACCTCTCGTCCAATTGTAATCCCCAGTGTTGAAGGAGGGGTCTAGTGGGAGGGGATTGGATTATGGGGGCAGATTTCCTTGCTGTTCTTGTGATAACGAGTGAGTTCTCACACAATCTGGTTGTTTAAAAGTGTGTAGCATCTCCCCCTTAGTTCTCTCCCTCCTTCTCCAGCCATGTAAGATGTGCCTGCTTCCCCTTTGCCTTCTGCTATGATTGTATGTTTTCTGAGGCTTCCCCATCCTTGCTTCCTGTACAGCCTATGGAACTGTGAGGCAATTAAAGCTCTTTTCTTTATAAATTACCTAGTATCAGGTAGTTCTTTATAACAATAGGATAATGGACTAATAGAGATGTTTACATATAGAAATATTTAAAGATATGTGTCTATACATGTGTAAGAATATACACATTGTTTCTTTGCTCTCTCATCTTAGAGAGCTATGAAAAAATTGATACTCCCTTAGCTACAGGCACAGCTAGCACTTAAATTTTGATTTCTTATACAGAAACAGGGTGTCTTTGAAAGTGGCTGATTCTAAGAATGGGGAAGAAAATACACAAGATGAGCCTGGGACATCCTGTAGTGCCAGAAATTATGAAAATATTAACAAAAATCTATTTGTGAGATATGTCAAACAAGCACATGGGCCAAGTGAAAGGTCTTTCAGTTTCTAGAATAATTTTAGCAACACAATAAATTAATTAGTATTATATTTGGATTATACTCAAAAATGTAATTTTCCTTAGTCCATATTGATATCAATAAATGATTGAATAAATAAATGAATGAGATAGAAGAGGCAAATCTCCTCTGCAAATAATTTACATATGTATCCCAACTAAAGGAAGTGGCTCAACTCTTAAAGACATCTTAAGCAATACTACAACTGAATTAACTTTCCAAAGATACTGTCACAATTCATCTATTCCAAGACCCATACATTTCATATTTTAGTATCTCCTGAAAATATAATGCATTTTACAATTCAGTGGTATGTCTTAGTTTAATTAGCCATAATGTGAATTACTTGCTTAACGGGACATAAAATAGTGCATTATACAATCTATGGGCTCTTGGACTCAAGAAAATACGATAGAAAGGAGTTTATGTTAGAGTCTGCACACTGACTAAAGATCAGAGCAGAAAGCAGATTCTAGGAACAGTCACATTTGTGGCAGTCACTGGTCTCGGCATGCAACAAAATTCAAAGTAAATAGTGATAAGATGCGAAATGGACAAAGCTGTGTAGCTAGAATCAGAAGTCTCTGAAATCAAAACATCAAGATTCAAACCATTTAGGGGCAGTGGGGCTGACGTGGTGACCATGGGCCTGATCAGATAAAACCTTTGCAAAGAAACAGTAGCTCTCAGACTCACCTTCTGAGACAGAGTTGTTCTGAGGGGAAAATGAGTAAGTTTCTACAGTAACGTACCGTACTTGAACATACAGTACGATACAGTACTTAAAGCCCTGACCTGTCCAGTTGGCAACACATCTTTCTTGATGGGCATCTAAATGTCATCTTTTGGTTTTATTTTTGTGTTTTTCTCATCTAAGCTCTAAGAGCAAAGCCTGACAGGGTGAGCCCCCAAAGTGTGTTCATGTCTTAGAGTGTCCAGAAGCCACGTAGGGAGTGTGCAAGCTTTTCATTTTCATGCCAAGGACAATGTTTCTCTTTATTGAGCTAATGGCAAGGTATGGGCCTCAGAATATGTACAGTTTGAACATATTTGCATCTTTCCTTTAATTAACTGTGAAATCTGTGAGGCTAATGAGAAGAAAATTGATGGGTAGTCGGTGGAAGAATTTTTTTTTCATTGTCATATCTTCAACTTTCCTGGAGTATAATAAGAGATGCACAGTCAATTTAGTATACTTGAAATGTGTGATGTGGTCAAATTTCATATATATATATATATGTATGTATATACTTGTGGAAATATCACTACACTCACAACCATCATTATGAAAAGTTTTCTTGTGCACCTCAGTAATCAATCTCTCCCTCCATGCTGTCTCTAGGCAGCCATTTGATTTTCCATCAAGTAACATGAGTGAGAAGAAGAAAATGTTTGTTGTAAGCCATTGAAATTTTGTGGTGGTTCACTTTTTAGAAACTCTTTGGAATTTTCTTTCTCATATCTTTATTAACATATAACATGTCTGTTTGGCATACTTTCAGATAATGTAAATAATATACTCAGCAATTGTTTTGTGCTGGGCTTCCATTTAAACTTTCAAGATCATATGGATTTTTATAGCTTTATATGTTGTGTTTGGCAACTTAAGCTCACTATCTACCTACTGCCTCTTAAATCCCAAACCCTAAAGAGGTTCTGAAGATTCCAAACAATGGTTTGATAGCTTACAGTAAAAAAAGCTCAGGATAACTTAAATTTTTGTGACTTAGCACGCTTGAGAAAGTTTTTTTTTTTTTTTTTTTTTTTGAGACAGAGTCTTGCTCTGTCACCCAGGCTGGAGTGCAGTGGCGGGATCTCGGCTCACTGCAAGCTCCGCCTCCCGGGTTCACGCCATTCTCCTGCCTCAACCTCCCGAGTAGCTGGGACTACAGGCGCCCGCCACCGTGTCCAGCTAATTTTTTTTTGTATTTTTTAGTAGAGACGGGGTTTCACCGTGTTAGCCAGGATGGTCTCGATCACCTGACCTCGTGATCCACCCACCTTGGCCTCCCAAAGTGCTGGGATTACAGGCGTGAGCCACCTCGCCCGGCCTTGAGAAAGTGTTTTAACCTTCCTTCCTAAATGAATGATTATTTAGTCTTGTGGTGTCCATAATTTCTTTAGGTCACTTACGGAAGTCTCAAATTTGTCTGTAACACCTGATAATAACTTCCAGTACTATTCTAAAATGTAGATTTACTTTATCACATTTTCTTCTAACTTCTACTTGCCCCAGTTATAACAATCTTCATTCTTCCTTTGTACTTATATTATCTCCTTTTAAAACTCAATATTTAGGTCCTCTCTTATAATTGTGCTTAAAATTCATCCTGCAGTAGTGTTAGAGCAGGGTTTCTCAAAGTCATTGTGAGGAACTACCATGTACACTGTAAAATGATTAGCAACATCCCTAGCCTCGACCGGTAGCACACTCTCTCTTTCACAGTTTTTTTTTTAATCATAAATATCTGTACACATTGACAAATGTCCACTGGATGGGAAGAAGAATGTGGGGTGAAAAATCCCCTTTTTTGAGACCCACTTGCTTAGAATGTATTAAAGACCTACAATTGAAAATACCTTGGCAAAATCTCCCCAAATTTTCTCTCAAAATAACAGTATATACAGTGTAATATATACAACATCCTAAGTTATACTAATGAAAAAATCTAAGAAAAACTCTATATGATGATATTTAGATATTAAAGTCACTATATTAACTTTTAGGATAATGTGCCACTAATTCCAAATCGTCACTGCTTTCATGTAGTGCTTCTCCATATTGTCTTAATGTTAATCTTTAATATACACAGCCTAACATATTTATTGATGTGAAAGTTTTTGTTTTATTTTCAACAACACGATCACAACCAGGGGTGATTTTCACTACCAGAGACCATTTGTCAATGTTTAGAGGCAATTTTAGTTTTTACTGCTGTAGGTAGTGGAGTGTGCTATTCACATCCGGTAAGTTTAGGGCAGGAAAACTGGTAAACCTCCTATAATACAAGGCTACGGCCCACAACAAAATTATCAGGTCCAAAAATGTCAATAGTATTGAAGGTGAGACAATTTCTAGGGAGATATTATACCTTGATATTCTCATTTAATATGTTGGTAATGTCATCCAGCATTTTTTCGAAAATGAGAATAGCCTAGTGGCCTTAAATGTCATTGTTTTACTCTTATTTACATTGGACTAAAGAATGAGATCAAATGCAGCTGAATAATTTGGATATTTAAAGTAATAACATTTTTCACTAACGCACATAGGCTTAATACCTGGATGACAAAATAATCTGTATACCTATTTACCTATAGATTTACCCATATAACAAACCTGCACATATACCCCTGAACTGAAAATAAAAGTTAATAAATAAAGTAATTACATTTGTTTTGAAATAAAATACATTTAGAAATGGAAAATATTGTTGAAAATATTCTAAGAATTTTAAATTTATACATTAAAATAAAAATAATCTGAATATTATTACTAATAGAAAATCTTTGTCTTGATCTCAAATTCCAAGTAGAAGATCTTTAGACTATCTCTAGCAATAGCTAACAGAATAAGATTTACAAACCTCGATAGATCATTTTTCATGCCTGTGTCATTTTAAAATAAATTGATGGCTGTTAAAACTTAATTTAGTTGGAGTCTCTTCTGGATCACATATATAGTTTTACAGACAGCCATGTTCAATGAAATTATAATACGTAATACAAGAAATATGCCAGATTTAAAGTAAGAATCTCTTTTAAATGCTCTGATATTCAAAAATCTTTATCAGTTTTGCTAAACTAAGGATTTTAAACAAAACCTTTTAGTTAAGAAAGCATTGGTCTCAATAGTAAATCTGCCAGTATGAATTGCTGCATTTTATTTTTGCCTTTTCTAAAGGACATCTGCCAGAGTAATTAGATTTAAAATCTTGCATGCAATCTAATATTAGATGAAAAGTTTAAACTACCAATGACACAATATTGATGCACAGAGGAATGAATTGATTTTTATGTAATTCTCAAATTGAAAGTCCATCTTTTTATAAAGTAAATTAAATTTGTAAATAAATCCAAATAGTAATATTTTAGCTCACTTTTGACAGTAGGTTTTCAGTTTCTGATGTTAACAATGGCATAATTATGATTTGTTGAATAATGGCATAATTATGATTTGTTGAATAAGTGATCAGATAAGGAAGTAATTAGAGTCTGCAGTAGCTGCAGAAAGAAAAAGAAGAAATATTTTGATATTGCATACTCAATATGGCACATTCTATGTCATAGGCTTTAATATCAGTTGACTACTCTCTTTAGAAGGAGTACGGTTTGACCTAGACCAGTTTATTCATTTATTTATTTTTGTAATAAATTTTCCTCATTCTCTTTGACACATTGGTTAACCTAAAATTATTGTGTTACTTAAGACACTGACTAAAAATCGTAGTCTTTCAGTTTGTGGCTGCTCACAGGATTTTTTTTTTTTTTTTTTTTTTTTGCTTTGGCTTACTAAATAATCTTTTATTGGAGTTAAAACAACAAAGCTAGTGAAGACATATAAATCAATGCCAAAAAAGAGGAGACGGGCCTACTTATATGCCATTATCTTATGTTACTGCCATTGGATAGAAGACAGACACTATCATTTTTAATCAATTGTATACTTCATAAATATGATACAACAAATATTTTTACTTCCAAGATTATACATAGAGTTTTTGTGATTCCTTTGTGGGTGTGAACTATATAGCTGTCCCTAAAACATAATTCAGAACAGAAAGGTTTTATTTTTAATTATATAATTTTCTTGCCCGAGTTATATGGGTTCATAGGTTATAGAATGTATATCATAACTTAATATACATTTTTTGCATTTTTTAATTTACTATATAATTTATTTGTGAAACCAAATTTGATATACAACTATGTAAACCATTAAATATGATTTGGATTAACATCATCTTAACAGACAAATCCCAAAACACTGCGTTTTATTATTTCTATTTCTAACGTTACCTCCAGGTTTAAACTCCCCTAAGTAATTGACTCTACCTATTATGTTTTTATTTTGAAACATCACTCTATATTGTAACAAAACAAAAAATGACACAATTAGTTTTATATATGTATACAAAAATTTTCAGTTTTAAAGGAGGAAATATAAAGTTTTGGAATTTAAAAAAGCAAATGTTATAATATTTTCTCAAATAATTTACTACTCATATTCCCATTGCTTAGTTTCATTAATTTTTACAATCACATTTTACATATCCAAGATGTATTTCCAGGTTTATTTTCTGAATGAATTGCTAGGATCTTAGATGGGTTTATTATTTTGTGCAAGATGCCACTGCTTGATAATTGATTGTTTGTATACCCCATTCTTCAGACTTTTAAAATCAATACCCACAGTTCCCCACGAAAAAGAGAAAGTAAAAACAAGTAAGAGTGGATTTCTATATCACGATGACTCATTTTCAATAGAACACTATCATAGGTCAAATGGATGAATGCATAAACAATGAATGGATTAATATATTTTATATCATCTTGTGCCACATAACAATGTTTACATCAGTAAGAGACAGCATGTAAAACAATGGCCCATTAAGATTATAATAGGGTTGAAAAATTTCTATCACCATTATAGATTGATCACTCTATGATGTTTGCACAGTAACAAAATCACCTAACCACACACTTCTCAGAACATATCCTCATTGCTAAGTGACAGAAGGCTATATTTTATTTAATGATTGCATAAATATTTGTTGAGAAAAATGTGCACTCTAAGTACCAGGATAAAAGAGATTAATAACAAATTAATGATTAAATGAACCATGATCAACCTTATGATTGAGGTCTATATGCTACATTTGGATTACATCATAAAGGCAGAGGTTAATCATCGCAACTTACACAACAGGATACAGACTGGACCAGCAGATAATTACATAATAGAATACAGTTTGTAACCTGCAAGATGCATTAGAATTAATTAGAATCAAACCATATTTGTGACTTTGGTTTAAATGTGCAAAACCTATTGATATAGATATAGCCAGGACATTTCTATTGTCTCTCTGTCTCTCTGTCTCTCTGTCTCTCTCTCTCTCTCTCTCTCTCTCTCTCTCTATATATATATATATATATATATACGTGTATATATATATTTTTTATTTTTTTTGTGATGGAGTTTCGGACTTGTTGCCCAGGCTGGAGTGCACTGGCATGGTTTCAGCTCACTGCAACCTCCGCTTCCAAGGTTCAAGCAATTCTCCTGCCTCAGCCTCCCAAGTAGCTGGAATTACAGGGGCCAACCACCACACCAGGCATATCTTTGTATTTTTAGTAGAGACTGCTTTCACCATGTTGGCCAGGCTGGTCTCGAACTCGTGACCTCAAGTGATCTGCCCCCCTCAGCCTCCCAAAGTGCTGGGATTACAGGCGTGAGTCACTGCACCCAGTTTGTCTTTATAAATCTTATAGAAATATTTAACTTTTAAAATCAACCACATACAATTAAGTCTTTGATAAAAGTAATTAAGAAGTAAAGAAACAGAAAAAGCAATTTTTAAAAACATATATGAATGATTGAAAGCCAGCAGCAAAATTAAGAATTGTATTAAAATATCAGTATTAAAATTAGCTATATAAATATTTAATTAATGCAGCTAAAATGTTAACAAACAAAATTTACAGAAGAAAAGTATGTTAACATTACTGAATCATCTTAAAATCTTATTAAAATTTAAAGTTCTTCTAAATTGAAGTTATATCACAGAAAAAAATAATGTCACCTTAAAAAGTTTAGGATTAGAAATACATAATTATTTTTAAATATAGTCTTAATATATATTAATTATATTTCATTAATGTCTTATTTCTTGAATAAACTTTTTTCATGATACTATTTAAGTGCCACATTCTATAATAATATGGAAAACAATTCTACAAAATGTGGCATACAGTAATTTATAGGTAGTATAGCACACCTTTTATCTCTTTATAACAAAAACATAATGTGTAAATTAATATAACATATTGTCATTTTTGTCAAAGAACTATCTCCTTGAAACCATCATCCTCAGATGCATCTCTAACTTAAAAAGACCTTAGAAACTGTAACAATTGTAAATGCATTATAACTTAAAGAGATATCTTCACATTAGAGGCTAACAGGCTTATACCTACTGATAGCTGACAAGTATTATAGGAATCCTGGCAGGCAAATTGTTGCATAAAAATTATGCAATTTACTAACTGTAAAATAACCTTTAGAGTTTAGAATCAGTCAAATAAGTAGAACAGACAATTGTTATCAAAGCCATATAAATGTCTATTAAAATTATTTTTTACTACCCTCATTTTATCTCTGAAGAGACATCTTGTTAAAAAATGAATAATAGACACATATAAATACCTAATTACAAACAGAGTTAAGATTAAAATTCAGCCTTATTGGGGTGGGATAGAAATCAGTACAGTAAAGAATATTTTGGTGCAGGTAGTTTGTTTCAAATGATTCAACCTTCAACATTACTTCACTTAAATTTTAGCAAACTTTCTGCTAAAATTTAAGCATACATACATATGACACTAGACATATGTCCTGTGTAAGCCTGGGCTAGGGGAGCTCTATTAAATGCTTACATAAACCCCAAAGATGTCCTAAGAAATACAATTTGGAAAAACTTTGATGTGCTACAGCACGGATTTTCTCATACAGCAACAGAGCAGACACTTGAATGTAGTTATACTCCTGCTTTCCACCTCCCTGTCAAAACAATAAAAAAGGCCACAGGCCTGTGATTCTGGCCTCCAGGGAACTGGTGGCTTGTTTAACCCACACTGCTGCTGCTCAATCCCATTTAGGTTTAGGGTTTGTTTTGTATATGCCTTTGTACAGGCTAAATGCTGGTCTAGTTGAAAATCAACATAAAACAACCTTAATAGCATCTCATTTTATTGTGACTTTACTTTTTGTGTTGTTTTGTTTTTTACTTTTGGAGACAGAGTCTTACTCTGTCACCAAGGCTGGAGTGCAGTGGCATGATTATGGCTCAACCTCCAGGCTCAAGTGACCCTCCCACTTCAGCCACCTGAGCAGCTGATACCACAGGAACATGCCACCACATAAGGCTGACTTAAAGAACATTTTTTTAGATGGAATCTCACTATATTGCCCAGGCTGGTCTTGAACTCTTTGCCCCAAGCAATCCTCCCACCTTGGCCTCCCAAAGTGCAGGGATTGTAGGTGTGAGCCACTATGCCAGGCCTCTCTCATGACTTTAAACTTGAACATGCTTTTGTGCTGTGGCTGAGTTTAGGATCACAACCAGCCTGTGATTACTGTGGTCACCACACAGATTCCCTCTTGTTCCATCTTTTATATTCCATCTTCTCACTCATAACTGTGTGGATAGTAAAACAATTATCCATACAGGTATGATATTGGCAAAGAAAATTACAAAATGTTTTAATGAGCAAACTCTTTGGGAATGGTAATAATCTTTATACCACCTTCATTGTCTTAAGTATCTCTACATTCTTCTTTAAAAATTAGGAATAAATCTTTCTTGCTCTTTTGTTGTTGTTGAACACCAGAAGGGGATATTCCTTAATTCTCCATAGCTAAGGACAGTACAGCACAATATTCCATTCAGCAGATGAAGTCAGTATGAATGAATGCTTTCAATCAGCAAATTGCTGGTTGTGTTGCAACTCCTAGTTATGATGTTTTATGTACTTTGAAGGGCTCCAATTAATTAAGGTATTTCTTACAAGCATTTAGAAAGATTTTTTTTCTTGGCATGTGACTTGTAAATTTGTCCTGATATTTTCCCTGTGACAATGTTTTGTGAATTGTAACTCAGCCACATAAGTGGCTCCTCATAATAAAGCCACGTGGTATCCATGTACACATATTTAACAAATCAAAGAAGTGGTTCTCAACCTAATATCTAGAGGAGGTCCTTCTTGTTCACTTTCAATAACTATGTTGAAGAATAGATTCTAAAAAGCTATTACTAAATTTTCCAATATGTTTTGAAATTTGTGTCCACAATATCTATAAATCAATAAATGTATAGAATAGAGCATAATAATCCAATTAACAAATTTGTCATCTAAGCAGGAATGAATGCAATAAATAGGCCTTCTTATTTCAAAATCAACTGCAGAGGTAATGCATTGCCACTAGAATTGTGTGCTGTATTGGTAATAAATTAACAAAAACATTGGGGATAAGAAAAATCTACAAATAAAAGGTGTGTCATTTGTGAAATATAATCACAAAAATGTTCAGATTTTTATAATTAACAGAAAAATTATTGTTTTTATTATCTCCAGTGTTTAACAGACACTATTCATGTATACATACAACATTCTTATAATAACTCTTGTGTCCATGTAAATAGCAGTCTTGCCAAAAAGGATTGATTATCATATAGTAGTTTATAAGTGTTTTCATGCATAGGCTGCAACCTTTTAGAGTGCTATTCTAGTAAATTATTAATATTAACTTGATGAATACAATTCTAAGACATTTCACTTGAAGATATGTTTATTAACTATTAGGTTGGTACAAAAGGCATTGCGTTTTTTGCCATTAGTTTCAATAAAAAATAGAACCAGCATTTAGAAATCTACTTTCAGAAACTTAATAAAATGAGAATTTGTCCTCTTTTACATATAAGAAGCCTGCATAATAAGCATTCTGTTGCTAGTACATAAGCTTCCCATTTTCATCAGGAGCCTATACACTTACATTTCTCTTTTACTAACTTCAATGCATGACTTCTATCTTCAAGGTGATTTTATGCTTCTAGCCACCATGTCTGCATTCCAGGACAGCAGCAGAAAGTGTAGAAAAATAAAAAAGACATACCTCCCTAATGAGTCAACTGCACTTAAGGAGCCATCCCAGAAGTTTCACATAGCTTGTTTTAATACAGCTGCATCCAGATGCAAGGAATGCTGGGAAATGTGGTATTGTGCTCAGCTAAAGTTGGGATTATGTTAGTGAAAATGAGACCATGAACATTGGAAGGTTAAAAGCAATCTCTCATGACATATACAATAAAGAAATTAAATCTTTAAGCAATGTGATAAACCTATAGAATGTTAACAGGCAAAAATAGCAACATTAAAAATTACGGTGAGGGAATAAGGTATGATTCATTTGCAGATGGTTTGTGTGTCATTAATTTGGGCAAAAAGTGATAAACTCTTCTAATAGTGACCAAATGCATAAAAGAAATAATAATACACACTATAGCTAACAACATTCCATTTTGGCCTATTTACTCTTGTTAAGTCTCCATGGTTAGCATCAGAAATGGACAGTTTTGATAGCCTATGACCTCAACATGTTCAGTTTGATAGTAGAAAAGACAACATAAAGACAAACCAATCAACAAATAAGAATAAAAACTGTTAAAAAAGGACAATATTATCATAAGAACGTAAGGATGTGATAATGTATTTGATATATAGTTTATTTATTATTTTATAGTTTGATAATACATATAAATTTACTGCTCCTTCAATGTTAGAATCAATAGAATTAAAGCAGAAGTAATTAAGCAGATAAAGATCAAAAAGTCACCTTTATTACTTATTGTGTGAAAAATAGTCAAAGGCTGGTTTTACAGGGTTGCTCCTATCCATCACCTGATGTGAACTTTCTTAGGAAGCTTCAGGACTACACCAAAGAACCAGAACCTGCTCTTTCACTCTGTTGCATTGTGTGGAGTGCAGACCATCAAGACTGCTCTCTACAAGAAAAAGAAAGGAAATGATTAAGAAACGCACAAAAGTTTGTGAATTGAGAATCACAAAATAGGTATGAAATTGGTTAGCTTTCTAAACTCACCAATCTCATAACAAACACCTGTCCCCATGCAGTGAATGAGTAAAGGATGGACAGAGTCCATAATGATTATTCTAGGGAAAGCCTTCTGAGTAGAAAGAAGAGAGTTTTGCAAACAGTTTTGTATAGTTTATATGCACTGATATCTATGCACTGATAATAAATAAGAGTTCCTAAAATTCTCTCTAGAACTCTAGGTAAATGAGATATTTCACTGCTCATGCTGTGTGACCTTCATATCCCATCTGCCTAGACTGTAAATATGCTTTCTGAATTTTAAAAGAATTAGTATACTATGCTTACATTAAGCAAAAAAGTACCCTTATTATGCAGGATCAAGTAACACTCTAAAGATTCATGTTTATGAAAAAACACTGATGATTCTATTTTATTATGTGTCTTCTAAAGAGAAAAATACTTGTGCTCTGCAGCACAATTTTACAATGTGCTATTCTAAATACTTTCATTTAAACAAGATCATTATGAAAATGTTTTGCACACAGAAATATATTTTGAATACTTTTGAAAAAAGATCACAAAGTATATGGTCTCTGTATGTGTTCAATTATTTTAATACTTTCACTATAACAGGAATTCTTAAAGAGGATATGTATTTGCATAATGCTGATAATCCTTTCTCATTTCTGTTTGTGCTTTGGCTGTTGTTATAACCACTGAAGGTAGTAATTATATGAGTGTATTATCCATGATTATCTTTAGATATATGTGCATTTTCTTTAATTAAACTATAAACTCTAAATGAAAAATAAAAAAGAAGTCACCTTTTGTCTCTTTGTACAATATTAAAATTTTTTTCTTATATCCAGAGTTTCCCAAATGCCTGTTGCAAAATTTTACTTAGGAAGTAGAAAGTGGAGAATCAATATGTTTAAAAAACTGTGTTACAGGGAAGGAGACACAGGGTAAGCATTTTCTTTATCTTCTCTCCTATATCTACATGCTGCACAAGCATAAATGATAGCAGTCACATGAACGAGTAGTTTTCAAGAATGTAGAATATTGTGATGAAAAAAAAAACACTTTGAAACATCAAATAATATAAAAGCCAGTACTACTATCACTATTTTTTACATCCATAGAAGGGAAACTATTTTTAGATATAAAATTCCTTCTAATAGTTGTCCTGATCATTTAACCAATATTTTGATAAAAGAAGGGAAAAATGGATATTCAGTCCAAAGATGGGCACGTATTCCCATGCCCACTCAGGCAAAACTTGCGGATGTTCTTTAAAATAACAATTCATTCAACAAATAATTTTTAAATGGCTACTGAATACCTGGAAAGGTTCTAGACACAGGGGCTATACTAATAAACAAGAAGGAACTAACTGACAAGAATGTGCTCACCGACAATGAAATGTCTCCTCAAGGAGCTTGAGCTCTATTTGAAAAGATAAAGAAAAAAAAAATATTATTGCATAGAGTGTTAGTTACGTGTGAATTAAAAGACTGGTCAGTACTTGAAGGAGGAGTGACAACAAATCTCACTTCCAGTTCTATTTACCTGAACAGATTAATTCTATTTTGTTTCAATGCAACAATAGTCCTATGGTTAACAAGATCCACTACACAAAGCAAAAAGTTATAAAATGCATTTATTTCCTTATATTGCAAATCCATTTTAAGTAGATCTACAAATATACAATAAATAAATTACCTTGTTTCTAAGGTAACATGTAGATTTGTTAATTTCACATAATTTCAGAAGGAGAGCAAATGTAAAAATGTGTTTTAGACAGTGGAGATGCATTTTATTGTAAGACTATTTATAATCAAGGTCAAAGTAATGAGCTTTCTATGTCAATGGTCGTCATTCTCTATTTCACCCAATTCCAGACAAACCGGAGTCTTCCAAGTCTCTTCATATATCTGATCCAATAAAATCTACGATGAGTTCAGTTAGCATACACACACACACACACACCACACACACACATACCGCACACACACACACACAGACTGCATTGAAATACTTTGCTCTAAGGAAGGAACTCAGTGTATGTGCAACTTGTGTACTTGCTAAGTATGGGAAGACTAATCCTTTAACAACTGCATTTACTTTCTTTCACTTCCATAGTTGCTACCTACTCCTCAGAAATCTACTTAAACAACCAATAAATATATATGATGTTGTTATGAGAGTTTTGGAAATAATTCCTAAAAATTTACATGGCTGCCTCTTTATATTTGGCAGCTTTATTAAGTATCACCGATGGGAAGAACCCTTGAAGAAGGATCAGAATATAAAGCTTGTGAGCCCCGGGTTTCTCAGGCACTGGAAGGACCTGTCAGAATCCTCCCAGGTGGGTCAAAATGGCCGGGCTTTATACCTCATCTCCATTCATATTTGCATATCCGGTGCTCCATGATGACCTAACATTAAGCCAGACAACTGTTATAGCTGAGGCAAACTTTGAAGGAGCTGAGAGCTGACGGCTGTTTTGTAATATTGCTCCCAGCAGGCGGGGGGGCAAAATATTTTCTTGAAGAGCGATCTTTGTCCATCGCAAAATGTTTTTTTCTTAGCTCTTGTAAAATCGAAATTGTTTGCTTTTGAATTTTTTTAAATGATTCCTTTACGATTCTTAATACCAAGCTATCACAAGGTCAAGGAATTTTATAAAGAAGTATTTCTATTTATGTAATTTCATAAATACATAAATCAGCACTAAAACATGCCTTTGATACTAACAACTTGGTTTGTGAACCAAATCTGTCATGCAAATACATATTGCTGTTTTTAGATAAGCTCTAAAGGTATTACCAAATCAATTAATTTTATTGTGTATCTCAATATTCTGGTTGATGTATAAGTTTAAATACAATAAACTATTTGACATTGAAATGTTCTTTATCAAGGGAGAAGGAATACAATTTTAAAGCCACACCGAGTGACACATAGTTCTGAATGATTTATTGGCTGTCTGCCCTTCTGAAATGGCTGCCAGTCAATGTTACATGTGACATATTTCAGATAGTGTGAACTCTTTTAAGCAAGTACTTTTCACTATAAAATTACAGCTGAAGATCATGAAAAGTGTGATGTTTATCTTAATGGGCTGAAAGACCTATTTCAACAGTTACAATAATTCAGAAAAATAGTCTCAAGTCTAGTATTTCAATAATGTTATTTTCATAGATTTTAGTCTCTAAAGACAATGCTTCACACTTGTAGAAAATGACTTTTCTAATCATCCTGGATTTCAAAATTCTTTCCATTACTTAATATTTAAATCACTGGCAGAACTTGGCATGAGGACTAGAGAGCTGTCACCAAGCAGCCAGTCATTTTTCTTGGCTTCCCATATGCCATGCCCAGCAATAGAGCATTTCTTAAGGGCTGAGGAATAGCAGCAGTGCTAAACACAGAGATGACATTAACAGGAATGAGAGGGTCCAAGCTGTTTTCCTAGACTGATTCTCATTCATCCTGAATCCAAGCATTTTCCTATCATTATTATAGATATTTTGCTTGTGGCATTATCTATCTTTTGGCAATGTTGATATTTTTCTGATTATCCAAATAAGTAATGTTAATGGAAAAAATCAGATATTAGGGGAAAAAAAACTCTAGAAATAAATGTTAACCCAAGACAGTAACAATTCAATTAATTTATATGATACATTAGGGATTATGCCAATTATATTTTAAATGAAATTCTAAAAATTCAACACCTGTGTTTTCTCCTATGATTACATATTCAACTAGGGCACAATTGTAAATGGTTGTATTTGGTCGAATTTTTAGATTATTTATAAGTTTTACTCTTGCAGACAATAATAAAAGAGTTTCTTTGAAAATAAATTTAGTTGTACTATAATCAAGGCATAAATATTCAATTCAATAAAATTAGCAAAAATATTAAATGAAAAGTATATTATATATAAAATGCATAAATAAAATAAAATATCCTGCACTGATCACTTTATGTCTATGGTTACCCTATTGATTCTGTGCACATTTGCATATGGGTATATATGCAATTTTATAAAATGAAGTATTCATAGTGTACATAAATTTAGTAATTATTTTACCTCTTAAAAGTATATGCAATGAGTGGCATTTATATATAAATTTTGTTAACCTGGAAGAAGAATGTTAGTCAAAAAAACTATGAATTTAACAATTTTGTGGCTAATTCAAAGGACTTTCCAAAAATGTCTTTTAAAATTTAATTTCATTTATTTTCTCATAGCAGAATATGAGAATGAATCTTTTTTGCTGAAAATTGGCTAGCAATAAATTTTTATTTTTATTATTTTAATTCTGTGAATTTGGGGAATGGAGTCTGATTCTGTATAAATACTATAATACTAATGAGATTGACTCCCTCCTTCTTATTAACAGTGTGCATTTTTGCCCTCAGTGATTCCGTGCATGGTGTAGTGCTATAATTAAAAATGAACATTTCAAAGACAGATTACGTGCTTCCAAATGCCAAATCATCACTAAATAGCTCTGTAGCATAGAGGAAACTTCACAACCTTTTAGTGCCCCAATTTTGTGGAAGAATGGTTAGGAGGCTGTTGCAATAACAAAAGAAAATTTGAATAGCTGTATCCAACATGAAAAGATTGTTAGTAGTATTAAATGAGTTACTATAGGTAAAACAATCAGGGAAGTAATTAAAGAGAATCTGCACTAACATTGTTTTATTAATTTAAAATATCTGTACACAATCCTTTTATTCATTTGCAATTAGTTTTAGTGTATTTTAGAAAATAAGGTTTATTTTTTATTTTCTCCCAAAAAATTCTTTAAGACAACTTTTCGAACAGTAAATTCCTTCTTTGTTTATAATATGTATTTTAATAAAGTGACTTATCTTCATGATTTCTGGGACATCTGTTCTATCTAATTTATTGTTCAGCATTCGTCTCAGTATTTTCTGGGCAGCATTTAACCCCTCTGGACCGCTGAGTGCCCATATTTCCTTGACCCATTTCACCTTACTGATCAATCCTTCTTTACATAGAAAGTCTAAATTTTTTTTTTTTAGAAATTCTGAGAGTGCCCCAAACCTTGGTCTTGAGTCTTCCTTCAATCTTATTTGTCTTTCCACCTGATCTTAATTATTTACATGACATTATACCCTATCTTTATGGTGACAAATCTCAAAATTATCTCTCTGGCCTAAACTTATCCTTAAAGATTTGGTTGCAACTTATTAAGAAGTCAGGTTCAATGTAATACATGTATTGTTGATTTAATATGCTCATCAAAATATTTAACATTTTATTTTAATGCAAAAAATAAAGCTTTTAATTTTATCTCCTATTTAATAATTTTGACAAAAACATTATACCAATCATTATTAATTATTGCTGGGTTTTAAAATATTATCTGATTAAATATTTTTGACTTTGAAAAATGATAACAAATGCGTCTCTCTTTCTTGTCCCCTTGAACCATACTTGATATTGCTTTTTCCAAATCCGGGCCACAAGTTCAGAACATAACCTGTTAAAATATCTTCTATGAATAAACTATCTTTAAATTTCTTGAAAGAATACTGAGTAACCAAAAGCATTGCTCCTTCACCTTATAAAAGAGAGAAAAATAAAAAAAATCCCATTAATTTGTTATTTTAAATGGTAATTAAATCTATCGTGAGGGCTCTTTTATTGGCCAAACTTGTGAACAAAAAACAGCTCAAATTTATGTGTAAATAAAATATAGTGAGATAAAGCCTTTCATTCAATGTGTGATTTTCAGTTCAAAAAAACACACTGATGTTCAAGAACAAAGACTGTACAATAACTGTCTACAAAATGCTTTTGTTACCAGATTTTAATTCCTTCATCAAACAGACACAGTCAAAGCTGATAGTGTCACTAGATCTAGAGGTCTATCAATATCCTTCCCACGAATTAATATATTCTTAATCTCAGGGAAATTCTAAACCATATTCTTCTAAATTGTACAGTTGACTCCTGAACAACACAAGGTTTAGGAGCATCAAACCTCCCTATCCCCTCCCCATTACCCTAGGACAGTCAAAAATTCACATATAACTTTGGACTCCCCAAAACTAAACTAAGAGCCTACTGTTGAGTGGAAAATCCTTAGTGATAGCATTAACACACATTTCATATGCTATATGTATTTTACACTGTAGTTTTACAACGAAGCTAGCTACAGAAAAGAAAATGTCATTAAGAAAATTATAAGGAAAAAATACATTTACAGTACTACAGTATATTTATTTATCTCGTAAGTTTACAATCCTGTGTTTACAAGATGGGTCCTTCTTCTGAAATGGCAGCACACACAGCTGCAGACCTCAATCTAGGGTACCTATCAAGCAATTCAATTGTTTCCTGTAATGTCAGGACCTATCTCTGCTTCCTGGAAGAAATTTCAGCATCACTAGCAGCACTTTTTATAGGTCTGAAGGTGTTATTCAAGGTTTATGGTACTGCATTAGACATCATGAAAAATACAGGAGAAACATGAGAGACCACTTTTTACTGTGATAATTTACTGGAGAGACAAGCTACTCACAAGAAGATGATTAGCATTATGTGGCATTTTAAGTGAATGCTCACAACACTTGAGTTCACTGCAAGAACAACAGGTGGAGGCTAGGAAATTATTCCAGTAGTACAGTATGTACTACAGTTAATTTTGTGCAATTATGATTTAATTTTGTATATTTTTGTTTTACTTTTCTCTCAACTTCAGTTGGCTGCATGTATGCTCTGTGTGTGCCTACGTCTTGATAAATTTTAGCTTTTTATAATAGAGGCATATATATTTCATTGTATTAAATGATCACTAGTATCTACATATAATTTATGCATTCGTGACTTATCTTTTTTAGTTTTTTAATACTTCTTGTGTAGATGGGTCACTTGTTATCTTTTTCAATTTGTCATAAATCTCCAAAAATTTTCTAATATGTTTATATGAAAAATCTACATATGAGCAGACCTGCACAGTTCAAACCTGTGTTGTTGAGGAGTCAACTGTATGTTATAATTTAAGAGGGGATTCAACACTTTCATTCTACTGGCAATGGGTTAACATAAACTTTAGTCAGAACTGCTGAGCTTTTCTGGCACAGTGAGGACAAATTAACCAATGTATTTAACCAATAGCTGGAGGAAAATTTTGCTAAAATTGGTAAGTACATCTTTATATAACTATATCCTTATAACTTGTCTCAACCTTCATCAGATTAATCGTAGCAAAACTGTAAAATGTCTCAGTAAAAATCTAAATGAATTTTTCATAACAAATGCTGGCAATAGATTTTAAATATGTTCTGATCATTATTTGTGTCTTGTTGGCATGGAGAAAATCCTTTTTTTTTTTTCAGCCTGGGGAATCCCAAACTATATCTCTAGTAACAAGGAAACCATTTTACTGGAATTTTTATTAACTAACGTGGCAAAGTTTTGTCAATTAATCAGACTTCACTGTCCATATCACTTTCAACCTTTTGGGAAGGTAGAAAGATGGAATTCTGAAACTAAAGTTGGTAAAGTTCACAGAGATCATCAAACCTGCATGATCTAAAGTATTTCTTCTTTCTGTGGTTCATCCATGGTTCATGAGTTAGTAACAGCTAAACCAAGTATCTAGGAATATTAGCTCTGATTCTAGAAATCTACACTTATTTAACTAAATGCTGTAAGGACTCAGGAAATCCATTCTTTCAACAAAAGTTACTGAAGACTTTCCTCATTAGTATCCTAAACAATGTCTGCAAAATTGGTTTTCATACCTGGATACCTTGTCTTCTAAGAGAAACGGCAGAGAAAGATCACAGGAAAAAAGTCAGTATCAGGCAGAGCTAACAACTAGCAAACCCATAAGTCTTTAAAAGACTGATCCTTTGATTCCTATCTCTCAAGTAAAGAGGTTTAGGTCATCTTCATATTAAAGGAAAGTATCCCTACCAAAAACTTCTAACTAATGACTCTTAGGATTCTTCCAAAATCAAATAGTCTTTGGGAGGAGACAGCTTCCATCAAATGCCTTTGGATTAAGTGAATCACTATATGAGATATCGGTATCTGCAAACCAAGGTCCACATAAAAAGATCCATTGTTTGTAATATTTAATCTGTATATCTTGAGTTTTCATTTTCCTATTTACCTTTTTTTATCTTTTTATGCTTAAGGTTACATTTAATTACTTTACCTATAAAGCTACTATTCCTAGTTTCTCTATGCCGTCCTTAGTCACTCTCTAGAAGAGTCCAGAAGCTGGCTGTAATTTGTTCACAATTTGGCTAAACATGCAGTTGAATCAATGCTGAGCTGCACACATTTTCCTTAGGATGCCAATTAGAGGTTTTTTTTTCTTTAACATCGATTCCTAAATATGAAACATCTGGGTTTATCAATAATTGGACTCACTATTTATTGTTATTTTATCTGGCAGAGCATCAGATAATAGAAATCTTAAACTCTAACATGCTGCACCCAGGAAAGAAAGCTTATGTCTACAGCAGAACAGCACTTAGGGATCTTTAATAGAATGCAGCTTCTATCACTAAATCTTTAGACAGAAATGCTTTAAAAAGAAGAGAACAAATGGCACATACTTAATTCATTTCTCACATTTACATATCATAAAAAATTCTTAGTACATATTCAAGCTCCTGTCACATCTACCTCTTCCTCTATGTGATAAGGTCTTCATTTTATATCCCCAAAATTGATTAATAGCAGAATGGAGCTGAAAGCAATCAATAAACTCAATCAACCTTAATGGCTGCTACTGGATTTGTGGTACCAGAACCTATTGATTATTACAGCAATCTTGACATAAACTAACATATTGATGTGGTAGTCAGAATAATGGCTCTTCAGAGATGTTGGGGTCCTAATCCAGAGAATTTAAAAATTTGTTAGCTTACCTGGCAGGACAGAGTTTGCAAATGCAATTAAAGTTAAGGATTTTGAAATGGAGAGACTATCATAGATTTTTAGGTGGCCAAATGCAATCATAAGATTCTTTACATGTAGAAGAGGGAGATATAAAAGAAGAATGTGAAGACTTGCTCCTTCATTTGTAGCTTTGAAGGTGAAGGAAAGGAACTGTTATGAACTGAATATTTGCGTCTCCTTAAAATTAATCTATTGAAGATGATTGGCATTGTTCGATTATAAATAGATTATTTTCAATAATCTATTAATTGGCAGTGTGATAGTATCTGGAGATGTAGCTTTTGGGAGGAACCTAGGTTGAGATAATGTCATAAGTGTGGTGTTATGATAATGTTAGTGTTCTTATAAGAAAAGGTGGAGGTACTAGACCACCCACCCCCCCCAGCCACCCATCTCTTTCTCTCTCCATAAACATGTATCCAGGAAAGGCCATGTAGACACAGAGAGAAGATGGCCATCTACTAACAAGAGAGGGAGTGGGCCCTCACCATGAACCAAAGATACCAGCACCTTAATCTTGGACTTCCCAGCCTTCAGAACTCTGAGAAATAAATGTCTGTTGTTTAAGCCACCCAGTCTATGGTATTTTCTTATAGCATTCCAAGCTGCCTGAGACAGGGAACATGCATCAAAGAATACAGCTGGATTCTAAAGCCTGGGAAAGGCTAGGGCATGGATTATTCCACAGAGCCTATAGAAGGAATGCAGTCTTCCAGTGCTTTAACTCAGTAAGACCTGTGTTGAACTTCTAACCTGAAATACTGTTAGACAATAAATTTATGTTGTTTTAAACTACTAAGTGTGTTGTAATTTTTATAACAGCCACAGGAAAATAAAACATTTGGCAAATCAGTGCATGCTTCATGATGGTCAATGATATGCCCCAGGGTCCATTTTAGCCATGATTTCTATCCCTTCAAAAAACAAAACAAAATAAAAAAGTAAAACAAAAAGACCAATTTTACTATATAACTTGATTTTAAAAAATATTTTATATTTATTTAATCCAGTATATCCAAAATATTGTCATCTCAGCATAAATCAATATTAAAATTATTATTCAGTTTTTACATTTTTTAAACTAAATCTAGTTTGTATTTTACACATAGCATAAATCAATTCAAATTCACCATATTTCAAGTGTTTAGTATCTACATGTCACTAGTGATGACTGTAGTGGACAGAGTTGATACAGATTTTCAAGTGTATTGGTATAAAACTAGGTATATTTTTATCTTATTAAAACAAAACAAAACTCCTCCATAACTATGTCTACGTTCCTTTTGCTTTTTTTTTTAACATTGAACATATTATTCTTGTTTTTAATTTAGTTTTGTCTGTATTTAGTTCTATTTTTTGGTTGTTGTTATTTCTTGTATGCTTGGCATCAACTTTTTTTTCAATTTCTTAGACTATCTAAACTATTATGCTCCAAGTTTAGCTCAATTTCAATCAGGTACTCACTTTGAAAGACTCATTTAACTCTCTTTAGCCATTCTCCACAGACATGAAAAATCTTCCTCTCACTCTTCCCGGATGAAACACTGCAAAAATATGTCAAAGTGGTGTACTTTCTTGGCACAGAGTTTCAATAAACTTAGTTTTGCTTTAATAACAAATTGTCTGAATATATTTCAGGGAGTTCCACTGGTAAAAGCATAAAATAATGTTAGTTCAGGTCATCTTTTGTAAAGTTATGATTGTGCCATAGTATCAATTCCTGTCAAAATTTATGACTTCAAAATGAACTTAATATGCATCAACATAGATATTTTTTAGTAATTCTAGACTCCAGGTGCTCATTTAAATAATATGGGTACAGAAGACTGAACAAAACTAGTTGCTATTGAATGTACATTTTAGAGAAATACTTCATGCACAGCTGTGTTTTGTTAAATAAGGAACTTGATGACATAATCAATATCATGGCAGCATACAACTGTTTGGTTAGTATGTCTCTTTAAACAAGCACATATGCTCATTCATGGAGTGTGTATTTGTATCTGTGCCTGTGTCTGTGTGGTGAAGCAGCAAGCAACAATTGGATATCTTAATTATCTAACAGGAAAAAACACCTAAATCATAAAAAGAAATTTTGATTTATTAGTTCAATTGAGCTTTTCTCTTGAATGTAACACAGATGGTCCCAGATTTACAATGGTACAACTTTACAGCTTTACCATGGTACAAAAGTGATAAACATTCAGTAGAAACAATACTTTTATTACCCATATACCCATTCTGTTTTTCACATTCAGTACAGTACTTAATAATTTACATGTGATATTCAACATTTTATTTAAAAATAGGCTTTATGTTAGATAATTTTTTCTGACTGGCTAATGTAAGTGTTCTGAGCACATTTGTTAAGTGTATTTTTTTTTAATACTTTAAGTTCTAGGGCACATGTGCACAACTTGCAGGTTTGTTACATATGTATACATGTGCCGTGTTGGTTTGCTGCGCCCATTAACTCATCATTTACATTAGGTATTTCTCCTAATGCTATCCCTACCCCATACCCCCACCCCACAACAAGCCCCAGTGTGTGATGTTCCCCCACCATGTGTCCAAGTGTTCTCACTGTTTAATTCCCACATATGAGTGAGTTTGGTGCGATGTTTGGTTTACTGTCCTTGCGACAGTTTGCTCAGAATGATGGTTTCCAGATTCATTCATGTCACTACAAAGGACATGAACTCATCCTTTTTTACGGCTGCATAGTATTCCATGGTGTATATATGCCACATTTTCTTAATCCAGTCTATCATTGATGGACATTTGGGTTGGTTCCAAGTCTTCACTATTGTGAATAGTACCGCAATAAACATACATGTGCATGTGTCTTTATAGTAGCATGATTTATAATGCTTTGGGTATATACCCAGCAATAAGATCACTGGGTCAAATGGTATTTCTAGTTTTAGATACTTGAGGAATCGCCACACTGACTTCCACAATGGTTGAACTAGTTTACACTCCCACCAACAGTGTAAAAGTGTTCCTATTTCTCCACATCCTCTCCAGCACCTGTTGTTTCCTGACTTTTTAATGATTGCCATTCTAACTGGTGTGAGATGCTATCTCATTGTGGTTTTGATTTGCGTTTCTCTGATGACCAGTGATGATGATTATTTTTTCATGTGTCTGTTGGCTGCATAAATGTCTTCTTTTGAAAAGTGTCTGTTCATATCCTTTGTGCAATTTTTTATGGGTTTGTTTGATTTTTTCTTGTAAATTTGTTTATGTTCTTTGTAGATTCTGGAAATTAGCCCTTTGTCAGATGAGTAGATTGCAAAAATTTTCTCCCATTCTGTAGGTTGCCTGTTCACTCTGATGGTAGTTTCTTTTGCTGTGCAGAAGCTCTTTAGCTTAATTAGACCCCATTTGTCTATTTTGGCTTTTGTTGCCATTGCTTTTGGTGTTTTAGTCATGAAGTCCTTGCCCATGCCTATGTCCTGAATGGCATCGCCTAGGTTTTCTTCTAGGGTTTTTATGATTTTAGGTCTAACATTTAAGTCTTTAATCCATCTTGAATTAATTTTTCTACAAGGTGTAAGGAAGGGATCCAGTTTCAGCTTTCTACACATGGCTAGCCAGTTTTCCCAGTACCATTTGTTAAATAGGGAGTCCTTTTCCCATTTCTTGTTTTTATCAGGTTTGTCAAACATCAGGTGGTTGTAGATGTGTGGTGTTATTTCTGAGGCCTCTGTTCTGTTTCATTGATCTATATCTCTGTTTTGGTACCAGTAAAATGCTGTTTTGGTTACTGTAGCCTTGTAGTATAGTTTGAAGTCAGGTAGTGTGATGCCTTCAGCTTTGTTCTTTTTGCTTAGGATAGTCTTCGCAATGTGGGCTCTTTTTTTGATTCCATATGAACTTTAAAGAAGTTTTTTCCAATTCTGTGAAGAAAGTCATTGGTAGCTTGATGGGGATGGCATTGAATCTATAAATTACCTTGGGCAGTATGGCCATTTTCATGATATTGATTCTTCTTATCTATGAGCATGGAATGTTCTTCCATTTGTTTGTATCCTCTTTTATTTCGTTGAGCAGTGGTTTGTAGCTCTCCTTGAAGAGGTCCTTCACATCCCTTGTAAGTTGGATTCCTAGGTATTTTATTCTCTTTGAAGCAATTGTGAATGGGAGTTCACTCATGATTTGGCTCTCTGTTTGTCTGTTATTGGTGTATACAAATGCTTGTGATTTTTGTACATTGATTTTGTATCCTGAGACTTTGCTGAAGTTGCTCATCAGCTTAAGGAGATTTTGGGCTGAGATAATGGGGTTTTCTAAATATACAATCATATCATCTGCAAACAGGGACAATTTGACTTCCTCTTTTCCTAATAGAATACCCTTTATTTCTTTATCTTGCCTGATTGCCCTGGCCAGAACTTCCAACACTATGTTGAATAGGAGTGGTGAGAGAGGGCATCCCTGTCTTGTGCCAGTTTTCAAAGGGAATGCTTCCAGTTTTTTCCCATTCAGTATGATACTGGCTGTGGGTTTGTCATAAAAAGCTCTTATTATTTTGAGATATGTTGCATCAATACCTAATTTATTGAGAGTTTTTAGCATGAAGGGCTGTTGAATTTTGTCGAAGTCCTTTTCTGCATCTATTGAGATAATCATGTGGTTTTTGTCTTTGGTTCTCTTTAAGTGATGGATTACATTTATTGATTTGCATATGTTGAACCAGCCTTGCATCCCATGGATGAAGCCAACTTGATCTTGATGGATAAGCTTTTTGATGTACTGCTGGATTCGGTTTGCCAGTATTTTTGTTAAGTGTATTAAATGCATTTTTTACCTAAAATATTTTCAACTTATGATGAGTATATCCAGATCCATCATAACACATATTGGCCTGTGGTTATTGGGATGTAACTCATTATAAGTCGTGGTACATTTGTATTATATCCCATGTACACACACACACACACACACACACACAGACTTAATCTGTCTACAGAAATAAAAGGAATAAAATACTGTTTCTATTATACACCAAAACTAGCCATTTTGACAGATACTTCACTCTGGAAAATAACAGTTTATAGCTACTTTGCAGATTAGTATAAGAATTTGGCATTTCTGTTTCAGAGATTCGAGTTCACATTTCAATAAACAGGCCATTCCCTCTGCTAAATTTGGGAATGTAATTCTTCTGAAAAATAATCTGTGCTGTAAAATTACATGTCATATTGGGAAAAGGACAATCGCAAAACAGACATCCTTTTCACATACAGTGAAGACTCCTTGCCAATTTTGAGATTATACAGGAAAGCAGAATGGGGGACAAGTGTCTCTGACACATAGAGAGAAAAATCCCTGGAAGAACACAGCTGACACAATCAAAATATACACAAAACTGGAAGAAACAAGGTGAGTGCTTTTTATATTAGTTCAGCTGTCAACAAAGTGTAAAGTAAACCTAACATTTTTTTACTAAGTGAGGATTTTCTTTTTTGAAACATCATCATTTATATTTCTCCAGTTTGCAACTTCATTAGCTGAATCTCAAGATGTGTTCAATGACACAGAAGGACAAGTAAATCACGTCCATGATAATATATGAGAAGCTGACAGGAGATCATGGCAGCATTTGAATTAATGTCTATCATTAGATAGAATTTCTGACCACATAATTTAAGTTGTAGTTTTCCATACAAGTTAATCAAGATATTAGGTTAGTCATATAGTTTGGCTCTGTGTCCCCACACAAATCTCATGTCAAATCATAATCCCCACATGTCAGGGGAGGGGTCTGGTGGGAGGTGATTGGATCATGGGGGTGGATTTCCCATACTGTTCTTGTGACAATGAGTGAGTTCTCACAAGATCTGCTGGTTTAAAAGTGTGTGGAACTTCCCCTTGGCTTTTCTCTCTACTGACACCATGTGAAGAAGGTGCCTGCTCCCCCTTTAGCTTTTGCCATGATTGTTAGTTTCCTGAGGCCTCCCAGTCATGCTTCCTGTTAAACTTGCAGAACTGTGAGTCAATTAAACCTCTTTTCCTCATAAATTACCCGGTAGTTCTTTACAGCAGTTTGAGAAGAGATAAATACAGAAAATTGGTACCAGAGAAGTGGGGCATTGCTATAAAGATACCTGAAAATATGGAAGTAACTTTGAAACTGGGTAACAGGCAGAAAGTTTCAAAGTTCCTTTGAAACTAGGAAACAGTTTGGAGGACTCAGAAGAAGACGGGGAGATGTGGGAAAGTTTAAATCTTCCTAGAGACCTGTTGAATGGTTGTGAACAAAATGCTGATAATGATATGGATAATGAAGTCCAGGCTGAGGGGGTCTCAGATGGAGATGAGGAACTCATTGAGAACTAAAGAAAAAGTTACTCTTGCTATGCTTTAGCAAAGAGACTGATAGCAGTTTGACCCAGCCCTAAAGATCTGTGTAACATTGAACTTGAGAGAGATGATTTAGGGTATCTGGTGAAATAAATTTCTAAGCAATAAACCTTCCAATATGTGGCCTGGCTGCTTCTAAAAGTTTATGTTCATATCTGTGAAGAAAGAGATGGTTTGAAACTAAAACTTATATTTAAAAGGAAAGCAGAGCATAAAAGTTTGGAAAATTTGCAGCCTGACCATATAGTACAAAAGAAAAACCCACACTCTTGGGAGAAATTCAAGCAGAAATTTGCATAAGTAAAGAGGAGCTAAATGTTAATAGCAAAGACAATGTGGAATATGTCTCCCGTACATTTCAGAGACCTTTGAGGCAGCCCCTCCCATTATAAGCCTGGAGGCCTAGAAGGGGGAAATTGTTTTGTGGGCTGGACCCAGGGCCCTGCTGCTCTGGGCAGCCTTGGGACATGATGCCCAGTGTTCCAGCTGCTCAGCTCCAACTGTGGCTAAAAGGGGCCAAGGCAGTACTCAGGCCATTGCTTCATGTGGTGGCTTCCACATGAGGTTGGGCCTGTGGTTGTGCAGAAGGGAAGAGCTGAGGTTTGGGAACCTCCATCTAGATTTCAGAGGATGTATGGAAATGCCTGGATGTCTAGGCAAAAGTCTGCTGCAGAGGTGGAGCCTTATCCCTCTACTAGGGCAGGGCACAGGGAAAATGTGGGGTTGGAGCCCCCACACAGAGTCCCCTCTGGGGCACTCCCTACTGGAGCTTTGAGAAGAGAGCCATAGTGCTTCAGACCCCAGAATGGTAGATCCACTGACAGCTTGCACAGTGTGCCTGGAAAAGTCACAGGCACTCAATCCTAGCCTGTGAGCTGTCCAAGCTCATGGGAGCCCAGATATTGCATCAGTGTGCTCTGGATGTGAGAGATGAGGTCAAAGAAGATTGTTTCAGAACCTTAAGATTTAATGACTGCCTTGTTGGGTTTTGGACTTGCATGGGGCCTGTAGATGGTGTATTTGGCTAATTTCTCCCTTATAGAATTGGAGTGTTTACCCGATCCCTGTACCCCCATTGTATCTTGAAATTAACTAACTTGTTTTTGATTTTACATGCTTATAGGCAGAAGAGATTTGCCTTGTCTCAGATGAGACTTTGGACATGGACTTTTGAGTTAATGCTGGAATAAGTTAAGACTTTCAGTCTGTTGGGAAGGCATGATTGGTTTTGAAATGTGAGAAGGACATGATACTTGGTAGGGGCCAGAGGAGGAATAATATGGCTTGGCCTTCTGTCCCCACCCAAATCTCATCTCAAATTGTAATCTCCTCATGTCAAGAGAGGGGCCTGGGTGGAGGTGACTGGATCATGGGAACAGATTTCCGCATGCTGTTCTCATGATAGTGAGTGAGTTCCAAGAGTTCTGATGATTTAAAAGTGTGTGGCACTTCCCTCCTCACGCTCTCTCTCTCCTGCTACCATGTCAAGAAGATCCTTGTTTCCCCTTTGCCTTCCACCATGATTTTCTGAGTTTCCTGAGTCCTCCCATTCATGCTTCCTGTAAAGCCTGAAGAACTATGAATCAATTAAACTTCTTTTCTTCATAAATTACTCGGTCTCAAGTCATTCTTTATACCATTGTGAAAATTGACTAATACAGTTAGCAATTTTAAAGAACATTTGTGATTGTGACAATCAGGCACATTTTTTTTAATAATCAGACTGCTTATAATTTTTTAACTCCTTGCAACTAATAGTTAGTGCCTAAAACTTTGATGACTTTCATTACATTCCAAAGCCTCTGTTCCCTTATAGCAAACTACCATTTTTACTGTACTTACTGTAACTACAGTGCATTTATTTTCAACCCAAATGTCCAAATAGTATTCAGTAATAAGCATTTCTTGCCACATAAGAATAAGTTATATTCCTATTCACTATATTCTAGAATTTCTATTTTCCTTCCACAGTGCCAACTAAAATTAAAGTGGAATAATCTATTGGGGCCCTGTGTATTTAATGTTTGTTTTCTTATTATATTATAAACACTGTGAAGGAAGGAAATTCTTGCCTCTTGTTTATACTTTTATCTCCATTATAGAAACACTCTGCATTATTTTCTTACTGCTGCTGTAGCAAATTACTACAAAGTTAGTGGTTTGAAATAGCACAAATATAGTGTCAAACGACTGTGTTTGTCGGATGTCTGACATGCATCTTATGAGGCTAAAATCAGAGTGAGAATTGTGATGTTCCTTTCTGAAGGTTTTAGGGGAGAATCAGTTTCCTTGACTTTTCCAGCCTCTAGAGGCTGTCCTGATTTGTTAGCTTGTGGTCTCTTTCATTTGTCCAAACCAGAAATGCTGTATCTCTCTGACCATTCTTTTGAAATCATATCACCTTATGTTTCTATCCAAGAATGTCTCCCTATTTTAAACCCATTTGATTACACTGAACTCAAAAGGACAGTTTTTCATCTTACCGTCCTTAACATTATAATACTTGCAAAGACCTTTTTACCAGATAAAGTTAACATATTCACAGCTTCCAGAAACCAGGACATGCATTTTTTTTTTTTTTTTGTAAACCATTATTTTGCCTACTATACTGTCTTAATTGGAGGAAGCAACTTCTTTGAATAGGTGAATTAATTTCAAATTGGTAATATGGTGATTCTGAATGAACATTAAAGAAATCAACTGTTACGCCAAACATTATTGAGCTAAACAAATATTAACTGACTATATAAAATTCATTATACATTTGGAGATAGAAAGAATTTTGTACTTTTTAATAAGACTTTTTAAATTTTTCGCAATCCTTTTTCTTATTTAAAAAATCAGTATTGTATTAGTACCCACATTATAAGTTTGTTCTAAGAATCAAATGAGATAAACATCTCAAACACCTATCATAGTATCAAGTTCATATCATAAGCCTAAAATATCAGATGACTTTTATTATTTTCAGAATGTAGTCAAAACCAACATAAAATTACATTAACACTTGGTTTACTGTATTATAATGCTAGCTTTGTGTCATATCTATCTAGAGAGTACACTGAATGGCTTAAACCAAGTAGAAGGTGATTTCTTGCTTACATATCAGTTTACCATAAGTAATTTTGGCTAAAGACGCATCTTTCCTGCAAAAAATAATTCAAGTTAATGAAGGATCTATTATTATCAAATTGTATCTTCCCAGATTACTTTGTATATATCACCATTCCAGAAGACAAAAGACTACTCATGAAATATAATTTGCACACTTCTTTATGTATGAAAAACTCACTTCTCTTTACTCTGTAAACAATTTAAAGTTTTGCCCAGTTACTGCCTACGACTTAGAGTTCAGGATGTTTCATGACATGCAGTTCTTTCCCTTAGGCCACTATATGACTTAACAAGGACTAGTGTCCTATAAAGTCAAAAGACAAATTATCTGTAAAATCTAAGTTACCATGGTGAAGCTCCTATCAGAAAAGAAGTCTGCATAGCACCGACAAAAATATTTCTGAGCAGTACAAATATTTATTTGATGAAACCATAAATAAGTCCTGTGGAAGTAACTTTAAGGTCCATTGTCCCTGTGGCTCATAGATTTACTTTCTGAGGCAACTTACATTTTCTCTTATTCCCCATGCCTCCATCTTAAATTAGAACAATGAGTGCTTTCTCAGCATGACTAATCAATTGCACTGATTAGTGCAATTTGGGATGTTTGAGGATATTTTAAGCCTTAAATTTTTTTTTCACAATAGGCTTATTATACCTTTACCAAGTAGTTATGTGGAAAACATGTATTTATTTATTGGATCTAGTTTATAACCAAACATACAGTTCTTTCCTAGGCATAATTCTAAAGTCTGCCTCATTTCCTTGTTTTTTCTCCTCCCCAACACACATATGCTTCTCTGACTGTAAAGATGACCACTTTAAGGTCATTTGAAATCAAAGACTTGAAAGAGAAAACAACTTCCCTGATTAGTTCTTTGCTTCAGGGCTGGGTTCCTTGTTTTTTATGAACACAGTAGGATTTAATTTCTGAGCAGCTTTTTCAACCTAATCAGAAACACCTGAGCTTTTCTGTCACTGTACAATTCCACCATTACTAGACTTTCTGTTTACAAGTGGTTTCCAACCAGGAATGATTTTGTTTCCATAGAACACTTGTCAGTGTCTGGAGACATTTTGAATTATAATGATTAGGTGGTGATGCTGCTGGTATGTAGTGGTATAGCCCAGAGATACTATTAATATCCTACAATGCAAAGAATAACCCCCCACCAAATGCAGGAATATCAGGCATAAAATGTCAATAATGCTAAGGTTTAGCAACTCAACTCTATCCACTTTCTTTCCACTCTAAAGACAGGATTTTTTTTTGCCTGTGTTTATCTATTTCTTGTATTCTGGAACAAAGCCAACATGAACACATTACCTTTTGCCTTTCCTCATTTCCCACACTCTTTCCTAGAGGTAATATTAAGCTTCCAATTAATTTTAGATGGCAGTTTCAATAATTTTTTTGTACTGGGTATTATAAGTCTTCATTTCAACCCTCTGAGTTTGGTTTACTTGTTCATTTAATACTAATTGAGTGGAAATGTTTTAGGTGCTGTTACGGCAGACCCAGCTCAAGCAGGTGATAACTATATTACTTGGAATAGTGCTAGTTGCTTGACAACTACACTTAACAACATATGATATCTTAAACAGAACAGAAGTTTGTTTCTCATTCATATAATGTTTTTTTTTTTTTTTAAGATAGGAAAAGCATTGCTCCTTCAAGTCCGCATTCAAGAACATAGGCTACTAAGGTATTTAATCTGCAGTATGTTGCTTCCAAGACTACTGTAGTACGAATTGGCTATTCCAGTCAAGCATACTGAAAAACTTACATAGAAGAGTGCATGTCGGGATTCTGGAGATTAAATTAGATATAAAATATGTGATTTCTACTATTTTTCCACTATTTTGACTTTAATCCCATGCCCTAATATAAAGTATATAAGAATGAGAAATATAGTTTATGTATCTATCAAAATAGACCATAAATGTTTGTGAACATTTGAATCTGTCAGTTTCTCTTGCTCATGTGCCTGTAGTCCCAGCTACTAGGGAGACTGAGGCAGGAGAATTGCTTGAACCCGGGAGGTGGAGGTTGCAGTGAGCTGAGGTCATACCACTGCACTCCAGCCTCTGTGACACAGTGAGACTCTATCTCAAAAAAAAAAAAAAAAAAAAAGAAGAAGAAAAAGAAGTGACTCAACTGATTGATGTGTAAAACCTCATTGTAAAATAATGTTCTATAAATGAAACATTAATACAGTTAAATTTTTGGATTAAAAAAGTCGGCCACTTTGTGAATATGTTTTATTTAGGCTTGATTAGTTAATTTTCTTTTTTCTTTTTCTATTTTTTTTTTTTTTTTTTTTTTGAGATGGAATTTCACTCCTGTTGCCCAGGCTGTAGTGCAGTGGTGGGATCTCGGTTCACTGCAACCTCCACCCCCCCAGGTTCAAGTGATTCTCCTGCCTTAGCCTTCTAAGTAGCTGGGATTACAGGCACCCACCACCACACCTGGCTGGAAAGAAAGTTTGCTTAGTTAAAGATCTAAATTACTAGTCATGGTGTCAGATATAGAGAATGATTGAAGGTTATTAGAGTCGCACACCAGATGAGTAAATTGTTGTAAATATGATTGTGTTCTTAATTTGACTCTCAACCTGGATGTTATTGTTGTATAGAAATGCTACTAATTGTTGTTCATTGATTTTATATCCTGAAACCTTGCTAAAATCCTTTATCATTTCTAGTAGACTTTTGCTGGGGTCTTTAGGGTTTTTTAGGCATAGAATGATATTGTTGGGTGAAGACAGATAGTTTGCCTTAATCTTTACTACCTATTTGGGTGCTTTTCTCTTACTAGATTGCTCTGGCTAGGACTTCTGGTACTATGCAGCAAGATTTATTGCAAAGAGCGAAAGAACAAAGCTTCCACACTATGCAAAGGGACCCTAGTTGGTTGCCACTGCTGGCTCGCTTTTATTCCCTTATCTGACCCCACCCACGTCTTGCTGATTGGTCCATTTACAATGCTTTAGCTAGACACGCAAGTTCTTCAAGTCCCCACTAGATTAGCCAGACACAGAGCACTGATTGGTGCATTTACAAACCTTGAGCTAGACACAGCGTGCTGATTGGTGCATTCATAATCCTCCAGCTAGACATATAAGTTCTCCAAGTACCCAGTGGACTCAGGAGCCCATTTCGCTTTACCTAGTGGATCCCGGCCGTGGCCGCGGGCGGAGCTGCCCGCCAGTGCCCGGCTGCGTGCCAGCACTCCTCAGCCTTTGGGTGGTTGATGGGACCAGGAACTGGTAGCAGGGAGTGGCGCCCATTGGGGAGGTGAGCAGGAGCCCACGGTTGGGGGACGGGGGCGGGGAGCGGGGAAGGGGGAGCGGAGAAGGGAGAGCGGGGGAGGAGCGAGGGGGAGCGGGGGAGGAGCGAGGGGGGAGCGGGGGCGGGGGGGAGCGGCGGGGAGGTTGGGGGCGGCGGGGAGGTTGGGGGCGGCGGGCAGCATGCGGGCGGCGGGCAGCATGAGGGCGGCGGGCAGCATGAGGGCTCTGGCATGGCAGGCTGCAGGTACGGAGCCCCGGCCCGCCCCGCCCCGCCCCGCCCCGCCCCGCCCCGCGGGGAAGTGGCTGAGGCCCAGCGAGATTTCGAGTGCGGCGCCGGCAGGCCGTCACTGTTGGGGGACCCAGCGCACCCTCTGCAGCTGCTGGCTCGGGTGCTAAGCCCCTCACTGCCCGGGGCTGGCGGCGCCGGCAGGCCGCTCGGATTGCGGGGCCCGCCCAGCCCGCGCCCACCCGGAAGTCGCGCTGGCCGTGCGAGCACCGCGGGCAGCCCCGGTTCCCGCCCGCGCCTCTCCCTTCGCACCTCCCCGCCAGCAGAGGGAGCTAGCTCAGGCCTCAGCCAACACAGAGAGGGGCGCCCACAGTGCTGCGGTGGGCTGAAGGGCTCCTCAAGCGTGGCCTGAGTGGGCTGAGGCCGAGGAGGCGTCTAGAGCCAGGGAGGCATGCCAGCACGCTGTCACCTGTCAGAAATACAGGAAGAACATCAATAATGTTCGAAGCTATAAAGTAGGTTTTTATCAAGAATAAAACATAAATGATCAAAGAATTCCTTATAAAAACATTTTTTATTTCTAGGAATCAAAACATAAATATAAAATTTGAGAGTCCACCAAAAAAAATTAGATGCCAGATTTCACTATAATGATCAGGGAAGCTCCCAAACGGTTTGTTTACTGCGCCTCGGGGAAACTTTCTGTTTCGTGTTAAGGATCTTGAACCATAATGTTTAGAAAACCATGGGTTGATGCTTTCAGAACCTCTATGATTGTTGCCTCTGACACTGAATCCGATAGACTAACATGTTGATTAGGGAAAGCTAAATTCAATAAAATACGACTACAAGTGGGGTCACCACCTTGACAGGGTTAAGTTAGAAGAGTAGATGATAAGGTGGTATTGAAGTCTGGGCTCAAATGGTTACCCGAGGCCTTTCAAGACCAATGACTGATAAGAATAGGTAATGTTCAGGACATAGAGTTTAGGATGGGGGGACACTGTGAGTTAAGGGCCGTGACAGAAGTCTTCATAAGTAAACTACTATTGACATAAGCTGCTACCTGTCCAGGTGAGCAATCTGTTGGCCCAGAGGAGAGTTGTTTACTGACATAAATTGATTTGCAGAAATTTCCTGAAGCAAACAATAAGTTATTTATTGGTTTGCAGCCTTACTTTCCTGAAAAATAATTTTCTGGAATAAATTGTGAAATCATGTTGACACAGATGGCCTCAGGTTTCAGTTCGGATAATTAAGCTGTGTAAATGTAGAAAGTCTAAGGTTTCTGTGTGCTGTTGATTCACAGTATGCAACAATGATCATATTACTTTTATTTACTATGAGCTTCAGCTGAAAGTCCAAAAGAAACTTTAATTTCAGATCTTTAATGAAATCATTATAGCTGTGATAATTTCCTTTAGCTGGGTGTGAGTGTGTGATGTGTGTGTGTGTGTGTGTGTGTGTGTGTGTGTGTGTACTCTGGCAGCATATTCCAAATAATTACTGTAAAATTTCAATTTGAAATTAATAGAAGACATATTAAATTGTTTAAACTCTTTGTTATTTAAATCCTATATTATTTTAGTTGATTACTCTGTATTATTATGGCAAAGCTTTGATATGTTGCCCTGAATTTAAATGAAAAGCCTGTTAAGCATAAAAACAGGAATATTTTATTACCAAAAAGAATTAACTACCATATGTCATTTACAGAAAAGAGTAAATTCTTCAGGGCATAGAAAATATACATTTCCTTCTGTTTGTGTGGAAATAAGCAAAATGCCTGTTATAATAGATTCCTCACAGAATTTTGTGAAGCTTCAGGTAAACCTGAAAGAGAAAAATAAAAATAAAATGCTAGAGTTTCATAATTACAAATTGGGATATAAAAATAGAATAATTATTTGAATTTTGTATTTCTCTCCAGGGGATCAAAAGTAATATATAAACTTTTAATAAATATTGATATAGCTTCACATTGACTCCATATGCGAGCAATTTGCTTTCTGTTAAATTCACTACGGCATAATTTTTCTCAGGCTGGAATGCACTTGGATGCCAGAAATTTTGATTTCTTAATGTGAAATTAGGTGATAATACATTCCAAAGTATATATTTTTTCAACTTTAAATATATGTGGTGTATTTGGAGTAATAGCTGAGTAAATACACTTATATATAAGAGAATCAAAGGAACAAGATATTATTTTATATCCAAGGAAATTTAAACACTTAGAACATAAGTACGTATTGCATTACTTCATATTAAAGAAATGTTTTGCAAAAGAAAATAAAGGAGTTTATTTTATAGCCCCATTTCCACAAATAATAGCAAAGGTACATACACACTCATATCTAATGTTTTACACACTCATTGTTGTTTCTCTTAAAATTTGTTGCTTATACTATTTTAAAAAGCAAGCCTATAGATTGTTGTGTGTGTGTGTATATATATATATGGCAGCAAGCAAGAGAATGGGCCTCTTCTACTGAGGTTTAACATTTGCATGTATATGTATATTTTGATTCACATAGACTTGTTGTTCTACATGAACAGTGATTCCTGGTTACATTATTGGAAAATGGAAGCAATGCTCAAAGAGCATCACCTAAATTTCCATCACATTTTGCTCTCAATATATTTTGTGCATCCAAATATATTGTGATTAATCTGCATACATTTTTGCTGTTCTAGGTGATGCCGATATGAGGCTATGTAATACATGACCTTAGTCTGCATGTTGTACTTGTGTAACACACATAATTTTACAGTGCTAACAGGTGCTATAATAACTAACTATAATTAATGATGAATGAAAGAAGGAAGATGTTAAGATATTAGGGATGGACTCAAAAGATGCAGTGCTTGAGTTAGAATTTTAAGGGAGATTATGCAAAAGCAGTCACTTAAGGTGGATCGGGATAATCTAGAATGTGGGAATGACATATGCAAAGTCACACAGGAGAGATACAGCATGCATGTTTAGAAAATTGTTGATTACATATGGGAAGTTTGCAGGACTTGCATCCTAGAATGCCAGGATTTTAAGCTAAGTAGGGTTCAAATTAAATTTTTCACATACTTTGCTGCATTATAATAACTAGTTTATGTTTAACTCATCCACTAAACTAAGTTATTTGAAAAGAGATGCCAGTGTTCACTCAATCTAGTTGTCTGTCATTAATAACTTAAAAATAAATTGAGATTTTAATTTTGGTCTGCTAAGCCTGTTTAATTAAAATTTGACATTAAATAAGATTTTACAGGTCTCTGATTTTTTTTTTCAGTCATCACAGTTTGAATATTAAACATTACTACTTTTATCTCCCTCAGTGAGCATAAAACATACTACTTATGGTTTTAATAACCAAATTCAATGAGCACCAACAAAATTTGATGTAACTATTAACTTTGAAATTTTATTGAAATAGAACTATGCCTTGGGTATCATTCAAAGCATTTAATTGTTGCAATAAAAACTTTGAGATAAATCGAAATGATGGACAATATGGGTCGAAAGCAACATTGGCTTGAGGGAATACGCTAATGTTTGAGAACAGAATTGTTAAGGACAAGATTGGATGTTTATATTATTTTAAGAAAGATACACTCTAATGGAGTTTAATTCTAAAATGTTTAATATTATGAAAATATTATATATTATATGATCATTATAGAAAATTAAATATATAAGAACATCAGAAGCAAAATAGTCAAAGTCCACCTAAACCCAATTAGAAGTGAATACTATTCATCTTGATTTGCATGTTTCTAATCTTATTATTATCAAATTAATAAACAGCTTTCAGATATTCTGCTTCTCCCTGTTACTAGATCAGGATAATTTCATTTATGTACAGGCATCTCTTACTTACTCAGTTCAGTATTGATCAATAAATATTTTAGACTTCCATTCAAAACACTTCCATTTTTCTTTTGCCCATATTCTTTTTATTCAGTGCTGCCTATTTTCAAATACACAACACTTTGTCAAACAAATTCCAACATTAGGTTGGATACAGTTGGTATCAAAGTAATAATACACATTGCCATTCCTAATCCTCAATTCGTTGATCCTGAAAATTATTTGTAAGAATAGAAAAATACTGGATATTTCAAATTAAGTCTCATTTTGTTGCTTACACACGAAAGACCGGAATTAACCAGCATAACCATTACAAGGTGATTGAGCAAATGAATCGATGGAAATTATTATAGAAACTTTACTGCAGTTCATCAACCATTGTGGTCATTAGGCCATAGGAAAATGCAGTGTGATAGTACCCTTGTCTTCTTTTCCATCTGTTGTCTCATATCCAAATAACAGTGGATAGACCTTATGAGAATATGAAGTGAGATAAAAATAATTTTTGGCTTTTCAATGTATCTTATTTGATCTAAGAGGTATTTCCCCAACTTTGATGCAATAATTATTGTCACAAAATTTGACTTTATTAAAGACCATTTTAAGGATCTTTGCAGCTGACAGCAGTGACTTTTTTTCCTCCTACAAAGTTTCAACTGACAGTCTTATTGTCTCTGATTTTCCCAAATTAATGACATAATTAGTCACCAGTGCTTTGGCTGTTCAATAGGGATTTAGTAAGCAATGAGTCATATGTTGGGGAACACTTCAACAAACAGAATGTTGGCAGAGAAAGATGTATGAATCAGCTAGGAAGAAATACTATTCTATCATTGAGGATCTTTCTAATATTAGATATCACAGAAAAATTTTCATATAGATTACCATATGAGTGAGCCAAAATCTCAAGGAACAAAAAAGCTTAGTATAATTATAACTCCTTGCCATGATTTAACTTAAAATTTCTTTACTTACTTAGTAATTCTATAAACAAGAATCATTTCTGTTAGGGATACCAAGAGTGTTCATATTGAATCAGAACATTTAGAAGAAATAATTGAGGAACTCACATGTAAAACATCATTAACCAAACTAAAATAAAATGTGAGGGCATAAACTTAACCAGAAATGTTTAAAACCTATATATAAAAAAAACTAGAAAACACTTCTGAATGACACAAATTTGGATTTGAGCACAGAGAAAGAAATGCCATGCTCTTGAAAAAGCCTCAAAATCATAAATGTGCCAGTTCTTTAAATAAACTTACACCTCTTATGTTATAACAAAACAATATTTTCTAGAATTTATTTTTCTGGATTTAGAGAAACAGACAAATTTACTTGGAGGAATAAAAAAGCAAGAATAGCTAGAAATATAAAATCAATGGAATATGGAGTCAATACAAAATATTAAGCAATTCTTAAGGCTTCTATGATTAAAATGAGTATATAAATACAGATAGATTAAGATCATATAGAAAATCAAGACAGTGACAGATATGGAAAGGTGGTATATAATGAAAACATTTCAGGTCAGTGAGGGGGAAATGTTAACTGGAAAAGAATATTAAAAAGGCAGTGAACTCAGTAAGACAACAAAAACAACCCATAGAAAAATAACTGGACTGGATTAAAAAGAAAATATTTTAGACACTTCAAAAACAAAATATTCAAATAACCAATAAACTTATTAAAAGGTTTTTATTTATATTAGTTATCTGAAAAAAATAATTCAAACCACAATGAGATGTAATTACGTGTCTTTTAGAATCCTGAATTTGAAAGGAATATTTTGGAATTCTAAGTTGAAGAGAAAATGCAAAGTATTGATGAGAATGTTGACTAATTAGAACACTCGTAAATTGATGTTATTGGCATAACTTAGTTCAAATAATTTGGATAAAGGTATGTATTAGGCCCCAAAATTCTACTCGTAAAGGTGGTTTCTCCAGAAATGCATGCATATATATAGCTAAAAAAAAGTGTACTCATGAAAACACTTTTCAGAATAACACCAAAATAACCCCAAACTGTGGGCCAAAAGTGGACTAAAATACTTATAAAGAGTACAGTAAACAAATAAGTTGTAATATGATCACCTAATAAAATATTAAAGAGAAATAAATGTAAGTAGTTTCATTTGCAGGTCATATAATCTATTAGTCTCACAAATACAATATTAAGCAAAAAAATATGGCTCAAAACACTGCACACACTATTTTATTCCTTACTGGTAAAAGTTAGAATAGTGTTATGTTAGGAGGGATGGGTGGAAATCAGGTGTGTGACTATTACATTTTCTTATTCTGGATGATCATAGTATTTTAAAACTCATTAAGCTTTAAACTTATGTGCATTTAAACATGTGTATACAATACTTTAATAGATTCAAATCAGTAAGAAAATATAAAACTGATGGAAAAATAGCTTGAGCAAATGAACAAGTATAGCAGAAAAGAAGGGCTACATATAGTTTAAAAACTTGAAGAGATGTTTAATCATATGCATTTAAATTGAAATACCATTTTCATGTTCCAAAATTAAAAGTATTAGAAATATGATGGTATACAGTGATGGTAATATGGGAGAAAGGAAACATCCTAGGCAATTTGGCTAAATTTTCTGAGAAAGATCTAGGCAATATGCCATTAAGATTTAATGTGAACAAATGGGAAATTTGCCCACATAAATAAATGGAAAGATACTCTATTTTTCAAAATTTAATCTGAAAATACCTAAGCCCTTGATATTTTTCTGAAACTGGAATGTCCTTGTGGTCATTGGGTTTTAGAGACATAATTTTCACTGTGATGGTCATAATTTTAAAAAGTTGCATCATCCATTTTTAGTTAACATATACTGTAGTAACTTATCACATACCTATGTAATAGAAAAATAGAGTCAATTCATATAAGGACAGACATGAAAATGACAAATACATATAGAGATAGAAAGGTATCTTGTGCATTACACTGAGACAGACAGTAGAAATAAACAATTTACATGGGTTAATTTATTTTAATTAAGATATATAAGTGGTTAGATAAATGTTAAATAGGTCAGTATGTAATTACAGTAAATGACAAATTGTTATGTATGGTACATTTGCAGGCATAACACAGACATTACATTTTGGAAAATTGTGTTCTATGCAACAGTGCCAAGTCTAATGAAAGTAAAGGGAAGAGGAATTCAGCCAAAGTACCAACCCCTGTTATCCATTTCTTGAGAAAGGAACTTCTTTATACACTCAAAAGAGGGGATTCTTTTTAAATTTCTTTGTTTCCAGAGGGGCATCTTCATACACATACAGATACACACACACATACACACACACACATTTACATTATATTTAAATGTGTGTGCATGATATATGCATGTATTTATTTATTTAATATATATGTGTTATCCAGGTCCTATATAAGAACACACACACGCATTTTGAATCAAACACTCTTTCGTATAATTTCAGCGACAAATGTATGCAATAAATGAGAATAACTTTCCAAAAAGCTATTCAAAAGTATAATTTTCAAATAAAATATGTTTATATGACAACAAATGATTTTTTATAAATAATATATTCTGCATTATCAATCTGCCACTGGTTTTTATTAAATAAAAAACCCCATAAGTTTGTATGCTCTTAAAATACATATAACATTTGTAAGAATAGTTTTTATGTAAAAATAATTATAGTTCACTATAACTATGTTAAAAATAGACATAGCCAGGCAAGTAACTCATGCCTGTAGCCCAGCACTTTGGTAGGCTGAGGAGGGCAGATCACTTGAGGCCAGGAGTTCAAGACCAGTCTGGCCAACATAGCGAAACCCCATCTCTAATAAAAATACAAAAATTAGCCGGGCATGGTGGCACATACCTTGTAATCCCAGCTACTCAGGAAGCTGTGGCAGGAAGATTGCTGGAACCCGGCAGGCAGAGTCTGCAGTGAGACAAGATCATGCCACTGCACTCCAACCTGGGTAACAGAGTGAGACTCTGTCTCAAAAAAAAAAAAAAAAAAAAAAGAAAAGAAAAAAATAGACACAGATGAAGGGTGTCTTTGATTATGCAAATAGGTTACCCATCTTGTACTCACTGTGTTTATTTCAATAAATGATCCACAGAATATGCTACTTTCGATTTATAGTTTTCTTCTCCTTCACAGCTGTGGACTGGGAAAGTATTTCTTATTATTTCTGTTGCAGAGTAGCAAAAAATTATGAGCCAGAAGGAAGACCACTACAACAAGCAAAATCTCTGAGTAATCATAAAATGAAGAACTATTTCCTGTTGGGATTCATTGTGAATAATTTGATTTTAAATTCTTGGTGTTGGCATTTTACTTTTAAAATTTAGCTTTCTTGCCTATTCTGAAATTGTCAAAAATTCAGAAAAACAATCATGATCATTTGCTTGCTGATCAATGGAGACCTAATGATTTTTAGGCTGTGAGAGTACAGTAATAAATAAATAATAAATAAAGTTGATACTTCCTTCTATCAAGGGAAAGTGAGCATTTTTCTCATAGTCCTAAATCACCAGATCAAGGGATTTATGTAATACTTGAGTGTTGACATTTTATTAATTTTTATATTTAGAGCTGTAAAGTTGAAACAAATGGGTCAATGTGATATCCCATAAAATATTTTAAAAACACAAAAAAGAAATATCACTAAAATTTAAACATAAATACAAAAAAACCCTGAGCTATAGGAAGGGAAGTATCCTCTAAATGCCCGAGTTGAAGGTAGTCCTCTTAGAACAATAAGAAGCAGTGTTTGATGGGAACGTGATTTTTCAAGTATTTTGAATTTTCAAACTCACCACATTAACTGAGTAAAATGAAAAAAATATATAAACTTCCTCTGAGGCAGAAAAAACATTTGGCATTTTCAAGATAGAATTATAATAAAAATATCTCGCCCTAATAGAATACAAAGAAGCATCCTTAAGCAAATAGAAGGCATCTACGGAAATATCACACTGAAGTTTGAACTAATAAATTATTCATTTAAGATCCAGAACAAGACAAAGTGTCTTCTTTCACTATTGTTCTCTCTACTGTATGGGAGGAATTAACCAGTGAGACAAATCAAAGAAATAAGTAAAACATACACAGTTAAGAAATGAAAAATCCAATTCTAAATTTTTAAACAACTCCATTACCTATACATAAAATTCTAGTGACTGTAAAAATCAACTGCTAGAATAAACTAGTAATTTTAGCCACATCATAGAAAAAAATAAGTCAACCCATTAACTTATTTCTATATGTTTTCAATGAGTATTTAATGATAAAAATCAAATCCATGTAAAATACTAATAAAAATAAAATATGTAGATATGTTTTTAACAAATTACATGCAAGATCTCTCTAAATAGGAAACCAGCAAAAGTGTTGGGAGATGTATGAAAGTTCTAAATAAATGGAGTCACATACAATAATTGATGGTTTTGATGTGTGTCCCTGTCCAAATCTGATATAATGTAATCTCCGGTGCTAGAGGTGAGACCTGGTGGGAGGTAACTGGATCATGGGGTGGATTTCTCATGAGTGGTTTAGCATCATCTCCTTAGTATTGTTCTCACAATAGTGAGTGAGTGAGTTCTCATGAGATCTGGTCATTTAAAAGTGTGTAGCACCTTCCCCTTTCACTCTCTTGCTCTTCTGGCCATGTGACATGCCTGTCCCCCTTTGCTTTCTGCCATGTTCATAAGTTTCCTGAGTCCTCCCAGAAGCTAAGTAGATGCCAGGATCATCCTTCCTGTGTAGCCTGCAGAACAGTGGGCCAATTAAACCTCTTTTCTTCATAAATTATTGAGTCTTCTGTATTTCTCTATAGCAATGCCAGAACAAACTAATACAATAATCATGGCTTGAAATTTCAGTGAATTTTAGCGTGTGTAAAAGGTTTTGGTTTTTCCAAATTAATCATTCTAGAAATCCTCACCATAATCACAAAAGATATTTTTATGTAAATTGACACACTAATTTAAAAATGTACATTACATCCAGAGAGCAAAAAACAAGTGATGAAAAGCTGAAAAAAATGTTGGAATACTCACTTCCTAACACCATGCAATAATTTAAAGCTATTGTCATCAAGAGAATGTGTCATCAGCATATGGATCAACAGTTAGAGTAATGGAATGGAATAGAGTTCACAAATAGATCCATGCTTATATGAATAATATAATATCAAAGATACTGCAGTCATTCAAAGAGGAAAGATAATTTTATTTAACAAAGTGTGCAGAACTACGAGATAAATGTGAAGAATATGAAGAAAACAAACCTCAAGTCCTTCCTCACAACAAAAGCATGAATGAGTTCAAAATTAAATGAGTCCAAAATACATTATGGATCAATATGTAAAAGTGAAAGCATAGTCTTCAAATATAAAGCACAGAAAATGTCTGTGATAAAAAGCATTTCTTTTTATCCAAACTATATGAAGAAATTTCTTTTTATTCAGAAAGCAATAATTATATGATGATAACTATAGAAATGTATAAATATATTTATACTTTAATGTTTATTTTTAATTACACAATTATATGTACTATTTATTATGAATAAGTGCAAGAATATATAAATATATTGTACAACATAGAAATGAGATAACAATATAAACTAACAGATGCTACACAAAAATGATATAATAGCAAATAAGCAAATGAAAAATTTCTTAATATCATTAGTAATAAAAAATAAAATGAGATAATTATACACATCTACTAGAAAAGCTACTATTTTAAAAATTGTGTTACCAGTATTTGGCATAGACGTCAAGAAACCAGAATCTAGAGTTTGTATACATTGACGGTGGGAGTGTAACACAGTACAGCTGCTTTGGATAACTAAATCTACCTTATGTGTACCAATTCTATCCCTAGGCATTTATCCTAGGGGGGAGAAAAGCATAGGTCTATAAAAAGGCTTGCACAAGTATCTTTATTCATTATTGTCAAAAACAGAAACCACGCAACTGTCCACTAAGAGCGGCATTCTCAAGTTCAGCACTGTTAGCTGTTGAAGTGGCTTAATTCTTTGTTGTGGGGAGCTATCCTTTGTGGAACTGTGGCCTGTGCACACTCTGTGCCCTCTTCCACAAACCTCTGATAACCAAAATTGTCCCCAAATATTGGAAATGTCCCCTGGCAGGTAAAATGTCCCTCATTTGAGAACCTCTGGTCAAGAGTTTAGTAAATAAATTATAGTGGTATGTCTATGAAATGAAATAATACGTAACAATAAAAAACAATGTGCTACTTAAACATGCAACAAATTGTTGAATCTCAACAATTATGCTTAAGGAAAAAAGACAAAAATAATTCATACTCTATAATTCTACTGATATATAATTGTAGAAAATAAAAACTAATATATGGTAATAAAACCAGATTAGTATTGGATTGACGATGTGTTGACAGTCAAAAGAAGAGGCATAAGATCACTTTATAGAGTGATAGTACAAGTATATACGTATGTTAATGTTTAAAAATTTCACACCTTAAAAATGTGCAGTATACCAGATATTAATTATATCTCATAAAGCTATTAAAATTTAATCTCAAAATTATAGCTTTATTGCATTTTAGGGCATTATCCAATTTTGAATCTAATCCAGTTATCATAGCTTAATGCAGTATTATGAAAATAATGCCTATAAAGATCCAGTTCCTCAAACACCCTTGGAACCAATTTTGTCACCTATATTAGTTACCTTGGGCTGCTATAATAAAGTACCACAAGCTGTGTGTCTTTAAGCAACAGAAATTTCTTCTCTTGCAGTTGCGGAGGTCAAAAGTCTGAAAACAAGGTGTCTGCAGGACCAGCCTCCTCTGGATGCTCTGGGTAAGAATCTTTTCCATGCCTTTCTCTTAACTTCTGATGTTGCCATCAGAACTTCAGATGGTGTTCCTTGGCTTCTATTAATATTAATACATAAATCCTTTTCAGTCTCAGCTTCTGTCTTCACATGGTCCTCTCCACATCCTATCTGTTTCTCTTCCCTCTTCTGATAAAGATAAACCATGTTATTGTAACTCCCACCTAAAGACATCATTTTAGCTTGATTACATCTGCAAAAACTTTGTGTCCAAATAAGGTCTCATTTACCTTATGTGTATAATTAGGGGTTAAGGCTTGAACATATGGGTTTGGGGAGGCGAACACAATTCAGACCATGACACTCATTGTTTCACTCATTAATGAGTTAAAGGTGCTTTGATACTGTTACATTTGAATGAGAGTGGTTTTTAAAATTACACTTTGTCATGTAGTTTATTCCACCCTGATGCTTAAAGGGAGTCACCTGCCTCAGCCAATTAAACTATGTTGTCTCTGCAGTGCGTTTTATCACAAGAACATGACCTTTAAGCACAAGAACACCTTGTATTCCACCACTAAAAACAGAGAAATGAAATCTTCCTTCACTGCTTCCCTATTTCTTTCCATCTTTACTGACTTGGTATTTTGTTGTTGCTGTCATTTCTGGTTGTTGATCAATTTTCATTTCTATTCTTATTTTGCTGATAATTCTTATAAATCAGTGCTGAATTTTGTCAAAATATTTTTCTACATCTCTACAGATGATCATTTTATGTTTTTGTCCCTGTGATAATTTGGTGAATGTCATTGATAAATTTTTAAATAATGAATATCTTTGCATTTAAGATAATATTTTTCACTGTTAATGTTATCTCTGAAATGAAAGCTAAACCTAGCCATGGGTATTAGAGGTGCATGATTTTTTAAATTGTATAAAATTAGATATAAAAATACAAATAAATATATATAATTTTAAAACTATGTTAAAATGTAAATGCCAAATGATAGAGCACTAAATGAAGCTTATAATATTAAATACAATCTTCAGAAACTCTCTTGCAGTGCAGGAAAAAAATAGAACTGAAAACAAAGCAGAAGAAATCACAGATATAAAATTAAAGAGGATGTAATTAAGCACCTGAGTTCCAACATCTAGCAAAAATCTAAGAATTTAAATATCATGCAAATACAGACTAAAATACAATATAAAATAAAATTTCCTGAGCTAATTTTAAAAATACTGCTTAATTTGTAGATCAAAATGCAGACTAATTTTCTGACTATATTACTACAAAAACCTTCTATAAATATTTTTTAACTAAAATTATAAGAAAAACATCGCAATAAATATGTAAGATTAATATTTTCATTTCTGAAGTATAAAATGTCTGGATAGACTTGAGCTTGTTGCTTTAGTTTTATATGTAAAGACTTGAAAAATTCTATTTTGTTTTGAAAAATATTTTGAGCTAAAAATGTATTCCACATTTGTTAGGAATGGAAGTCTTTAAAATATGAAATATTTCCAATTGAAGAAAAATAGTGAAAATGAACTTTATCTGAATAAGATTAATGAAAATTATATGTTGAAAAAGTAAAATAGTTATGTGTACTAACAGTGACTACTAACCCAACAATATAAAATTAAGTAAAAATATTATTACCATGTTAAATACAAATTAAAATTAATTATAAAAATAAGATCTATGATTAAAGTATTAAAATAAAATGAGACTATTCACAAATTTAAAAGCAAATTGGTGAATGATGTATTCTTTGAAATAATAAATTCTTTGGCATATTTTGTATTTTTTATTAAAAATGAAAATTATTTGAAATATTTAAAGGAACAAAATATTTGCAGCTCTATTTTATTGAGAAAGTAATTACAAAACAAAAACAAGGAGTTTTTGTAATTACAAAAGAATATATTAATAATATTATTTAGAATCACAAAACCAGAAAAGCTTTATATTATTTCTAACAATAATTGTAAACCATCTAATTTTCTGAAAAGGGGTGGAAATAAATATTTAACAAAGAAGATGTTATTCTTAAATTGTAATATGTACATTGCCTAAAAATAAAAAGGTAGTTGAAGATATATTGTGAACAACAAAAAATGAAGAGTTGATAATATTAATGTGCGAAGGAAACTCATAACATATTGTACTAATTATAAATCAGTGTATTGACAAAACCTGAGTCCTCAATTATTATTGACTGTTATTGACATATTAATGATAGAATATTAAATATAGAATATAATAAAGCAATTTAGAATAAAAAAAAGAAAGTGATAGACATGAATAGAAACAAAATGCAACTGTTCAATATTAAAAGCCTTTCTAAATTGTTCGTGTTTTCTAGTGACCTGTTTCACTATGCAGTGTAGACTCAGGTGTCTAGATTTTAGTTGCAGATAAGCACAGGTAGTATTTTCCAGATCTCAGAATGACTAGTTACATAAAAATAGGCCATAAACCATATATTTCATTCTTATGGTTGACAAACCTCTAATTCACCTGAAAATATTAAAAAGAAAGACGACAGATGTGACAGTGGTTGGAAGTTGAGGATAAGAAGAAGTTGGCAGAAATAAGGTTTCTTCTTTTGGGCAGCAATGCATGATAAAAAAAATTAAACTAAATTCAGTTCATTTCCACTAACTGGGACTTATTTAGAAACTTGAAGAAAGTCTTTGAAGAATTTCAATTGAGGAGTAAATAGGGGCCAATTTATTTCATAGTGTGGACTCTCAAGACAATATACAGCAGTGCTTCTCAAAGTTAAACAGTATACGAGTGACCTGGAAATGTTATGAAGATGTAGATTTAATAGGGCTGGAGAGAAGTCTGAGATTCTCAATTTCTAGTGAATTAAATTACAAAGAAGAGGAGAAAATAAGGTTGTTGCTTACTTTGTATACATTCACAAACACAGGCTAATCGAATAATTGTTTAAAGTATTGCTCTGGTAAGAATTAAATTACATATTTCATAGGAAACATTTTCTTTACATTCGGATTTTATCTATTATTAGAATAATAATAGAATCTTGACTTTATGTAACTCTATATTCCAAACAACTAGAAACTTTTCGATAGCAATTGTTCACCATTTAATAACACTTTTCCAAGATATCTAATGCACTCAAGGACAAAATAGCTGCCTTCCAGTGATTTCCAATTTATTCAATTTTCAGGCAATTTGTCTGCCCACACAATGACAGATTATAGTTACATTCTTGCCACGCTCTGAACAGCTAAGCCAATTGTTTTCAATCTTTTTTCTTCAGCAGCGCCATCTCTTAAAGCACTTCAGAGTAGTTCCTGAAAGGATTCCTCTTTAGTTAAATGGCTATACAGCTCTCCCATCATCCAAAATAATCAGTGAAGAGATAGCAATATTTTTCATTACATTAGGCCAAGTTCCATTGCTTCCTTCATCTTGTAATCTGATCAGAAACACCACTATAGATCCAATAATTGAGTTTAGAGTTTCAGAGAATTTAGGGTCACAGAACATCTATGTCTATTTTGTAAAGATTATTGCATATTACTGAAATAGCTAGTCAAATACTGCAGTCTGCTTAAAGTATCAAAATAGAAATGTTGAATGCTGTGTCTGCACGCAGTTCACTTAAGCAAAGAATCTACTAGGCTTTTAAGTCTGTTAAGGCAAATTCCTGAATACAGTTGACCCTCCATACCCCCATTATGGGTGGATTTAACCAACCATGAATCAAACATATTTGTTAAAAGAAATACCAAAAATAATTTTAAAAAAGAAATACAACAATAAAACAATGCAAATAAAAAACAATCCTTGTAACAATTATGTGCATAGCATTTATATTGTATTCAGTATTATTAATATAAGTAATCTGGAAATGATATAAAGTATACAAGAGGGTGTGTGTAAGTTATATGCAAATACTAGGCTATTTTATATAAGAAACTTGAGCATCTCTGGCTTTTGCTATGAAGGGATGATGGTGGTAGGATTGGTGGTGGTCCTGGAACAAACCCCCAGCAGGTACCAAGGGGGACTGTAGACCCCAAAGCTGTTTATGAATGAGTCACAGCAGCAGGATTGAGGTAGGAATGCTCCCCACAGAAAACATCAACCACCTGTTAATTTTTGAATCTGCTCCTCTCAGGCATGCCTTCAAATGCTGTAACCTGGAGATTCAACTCATTTTCATGCTGCTAAGTAGGAATAGGTGATTCAGTTCCCCAAGAAAGTGACAGAGGTCCCTGAAATAGAGATTTAAAGTTACATAATGTCAAATGCTAGTCATTTTCTTTTTGCTCGGTGGTATCCTCTCAGAAAAACCTTTTATAATATTTCTAATTCATTTACCAGATTTATAGAATCATCAAATTGTCTCTCAATGTGTTTTTCAAATATTTTGTGAAGTGGTTAGGGTAACAACCTATTGTTCGAATGTATTTTGTGAAGTGGCTAGGGTAACAACATAATGTTTGAACGTATGTTCGAACATATGTTCGTATTTAAATACAAATGTATTTTGGTTGAGTGATTACTCAAGGTCACTGAGGAATCCACAAGGTTAACCTCCTGACTCTAGAACCGTTGTTATATAGAGATACGTAAATACCTGGTTTAATATGATAGGCTTAGCAAAATATTTAATAAATAAGGTCTTAGTAAAACAACACACATGTATTTATCCACTTATTTAATTTTGTTTTTCCATTTCTTTTGAACATAAGTTCCTGAGGACTCGGGCCTTTTTTCACAGTTCATTTTTGGATTCCAACATCTAGCCAGTACTTTGCAAAGAGCACTGAATTTGAAATAAGTTTCTCAGTTAATGATTTGAATCATATAAAATATTTAGTAAATTTGCAAACTAGTAACCGTGTAAAGTGATTAAAACAAACATACTAGAGGGTAATAATCCCCTGTCCCTTGCCTTCTTCCTTTATATCCATTTCATTCTTATTCTTGTCTACCTCCCCTGCCCCACCCAGGGAATGTGGTTAGCCCATCAACTGCAAAGAGGGTTCTCATATAATATTGTTCTGATGGATAATGAGACTCTGAAAGTGGAACATGAACAGATAAAACAAAAACAAACAGAAAAGAACCCAAAAACCTAAACTCAACTTCAGTTAAGGCAGAAAATATCTGTTCAGCCTAAACCAGGCATACTCAACTTCCTCTTCTTCTGTTAGAAGCCTGATCCTACTTCAGTCTGGAACCACGTAGTCTTCAGGTTTGCCTGGTGCTCACCAGCTGAAGAAATCCTTTAACGACCTTTATTCTGTCAAGTAAATTGTTTTCTTTTGGCAACTTGCATGTTGTTTGTCAGGTTTTCATTTATTTTTTTTTTATATTTAAAGTCATATTTTCTTCCTTTTATTCACTTTGCTGGTCTTTCTCACTTTAATTTTTTTTGCCTTGTTTTGCATTTGTTTAACTTTTTTGTAACTTATCTCTTTTATTTTGGAAATTATTCACATTATCAGTTTTCTTTTGCTAGGCAATTTTGATATTCTAATAAACATTATTAACATAAAATATAAAGTTTATTAACACCAAGCCCAAACAATACAAAGTCTTAGGGCTGTTTAATTGCAATTATTTAAAAATATTTGCTACAAATTGTTCATTATTTTATATTTACATTGTTTTTCTTATTCCCACAAATCACATATTGTTGGTGTGTTTGTTAAATAAAATTGTGATTGCTTATATATATTTTTTCACATCCTTTCTTCTTCTAATATTTTGGAATTTACATCCAGGTAATTATCCTTTATTCTACAGTGTATACTGTAAAAGTTACTGTCTGAACATGTTACTGTCTGAACTGTAAAAGTTACTTGTCTGAAGATGTCTCTATTTTGATGTGCTCTTGAATTCTAAATCTAATTGACATAAAATTCTAGATTTGCCATTATCATTTATTAGCTCTTCAAAGATATTTCACAATTTTCTGACTTTCAATATTTTTGTTGGTAAAAATGGTGATTTTTAATTGGCTTGCATATTCTGTTTTGGATATTCCATTGTTTCCTTATAATTTATTTATTTGTAAGGGAACTTATAAACAAATTATAAGGAAACAATAGAATATCCAAAATAAAGAGAATAGGTATAGGTTCATATACATAATTCTTCAGAATCTACTAATTTGTGTCTTTCTTCTTTACTTCTGTAAACTTTTCAGCTACTATATATTAGAATATTTCTTAACTTTTTTATATTCATTCTGAAATTTCTTGCTGAAATTTGTTCAAAAGGTGAGTTAACGGAGCTATACATTTTTAGTGTCATGTGCTGTAAATTGCAAAATACATGTATTTTTATTTCAGACAACTTGAGTAACATTTGTGCAAATGTTTTATATATATGGACTTAATTTCATAAATTTAGGCATGGTAGACAAATTTAAAAATGTATAAAAATCATGGGCAAACATGAACATTCTATTTTTGCTACTATAAAAAAATAGCAGACTCACCGATACATCTTACTAAAGGGTCATGACTCTTGCCTCTCAGGGTCAGTTTGCAATAGTGAAAGCAAGAGAAAGTCATGGAAAAAAACAGGGAGAGGGAAAATATTAAGCGCTAGAATATGTACACTGTTTTGCTTGTATAAATTTAGAACATTCAACACATCTTTACAATGAATACATATAAAATACCAATGGCATGAGGAGAATTAGAATAGAAATAAATACAAGGATTCCTTCATGATAACTTAAAAATATCAGTGAAGGTTTGTACATAAAATTTAGGGATTTGAATTATTACCTAATACAATTCTGGCTATAATATCACTAAAGGATTGCAAACGTCTGCTGGGAAACCTATGGGAAAAAATGCAAGTGGAACTGGTGTCATACAAACACATTTTCTAATGGGAAGCTTAACTGGTGAAATGTAAGTTGGAAGCATTAGGTCTATGGAAATGTTTTCCCAAATACAATCTTTTCTTGTAGGTTAGGAGGTTTTACTGTGATATATTATTTCTGACAGCCTCTTTTTTTTTTAAAAAGCAAAACAAGCAGAATTAAGTGAATTAATTATCATATCTAACCTTTAAGTACAAATTACTTTCCCTTGGAATTACGTAACTGATAATTGCACATCCTTAGATGTGTTTGAATCTGAGATTTACTCTAAACGCCGAGAAAAAAAAGTGAAATTTTGTTTCCATTGTGACACCTTTATTTCCTTTATAAGTTTTCAAAATTTCTTAAAAAATATTTTTCCCTTTCATAATTTATTCAACAGGTATCTATTGTTAGGTGTTGGGAACACAAGACCTAAAACTCCTGATAAATATATTCTATTTACAAAGTCAATTTGTGCATTAATAAATGCATATATAATACCAGACAAGATTGTAATGCTAACCAGTTTGACTTTGAGGCACAGCACTCAGAATGTAAATGCCCCTGGAAAAAACATTGAATGTAAATGCCCCTGGAAAAAGAATGTAGTTGGAAAAAACATTCTGAGGTAAAATTATGCAATATTGGTATGAATAATTATAGTGACCAGAGGTTCACACATTTTTGTGACATGCCATTGGTAGAAAAAGAGCCATAGCTGAAAAAATATGGCAGTCATAAGATGTCAGTGGAAATGAAGACAAGGATATCTTTTGGTCAATTTTCTTGAAAACATTGGCTTTTTCAACAGTGTAGTTTATTTAAAATTTAGTCCCAGTTCTTAGCAATTATTTATATAAATCCAGGATCTTCTTGAATTAAAAAAAGTCAAAAAATAAAATATTTTAAAATTATGATATATACAATTCTTGCTCTCTCTGTCATATTTTTCCAATTTTTTGTCTGTCTTGCCTTTTCTTGCCTTTTCTTCCCTGTCCTTTCCCTTTCTTTTCTTTTCTTTTTGTTTTCTTTGTCTGGCCTTGCTTTGAGTTTCTTTTCCAAACGAATTCATTGGAGGTGATATTTTTATGCATAATATACACAGCAAATTTCTAGAGCCTCTCATTTTTTACGAATCTTTGTAAGAGAAGGCTGTCTATTAACCCAATGACGTTGTCATAACCTTTTCTAAATTTCAATGACACTCAGTTTCTCGCAGCTATTACATTACTAAGTATATACCTCAGTAAAAATCTAGTCAGTCACAGGGCTGATGTCACTGATTGCTCACTTGCTCAAGCCAGAAGTTTAGAATGCATGCTTGATTCTTCACTTTCCTGTGGGTTTATGCCAATTCAATTTCAAATCTATTGATCTTATCCTCTAAATAACATACAGCATGCGTACTTTTTTCTCTCTCTCTACTACTGTCACATTAATTCAAAAGAAAAAGACTGATGAATTCCTAACTTCCTGGCTTCAGTAATTGGCAATGATGACATCACTACTGGAATGAGAAAACTTGGGGATAGTAACTGATATCTGAGGAAAATCAATCTCCAAAAATGTTCTCCCTGCTTCCACTTCCCGCATCCCTTATTCATTTTTTTTTTCCCAGCAGATTCTACTGTAGTGGAAATTTGGCCATATTTCTTCTCCTTTTAAAATTATTCAACGGATCTCCACGTCACATAGAATATAATCAAAGTCTTCATCTCAACCTTTAAGGCCATGTATAATTTGTCTATTTTTATCTCTTAATTTTCTCAAATCACTAGCTCATTATGGCAAGCAAAACTGCTCTTAATTCCTCAAAATGTTGCTGGCTTACACTGTTTCAGGAATGGTGCATATGCTTTCAAAGTCTTTTCTCCATCTTCTCTTTAGTAACCTCTTATAATTCAAGGTTCTGTTTAAATGGCACTCCCTCACAGAAGTCTTCGCTATTCTACGTGGATCTTCACTACTTATTTTCTGAGGCCCTTTTTCTTGTTGCTTTCCTGCGAAACACTTTTCACAATTGGAAATAATTTTATTGATGTGTGTGTTTATTTTCTTATCTATGTTAAATACAGTGGGGCCATTTCTCCCTCCTCATAATTGTATGTCTGATGCCAACACAGTGACTAGTAGGGAGAAGAAATTCAATAAATATTTTCTAATCAATGGATAAAAGTTTTCAATGAATTAGTGGCTATATTTTTGACTGCATACCTCAGTTACAATCTACTCCAGATTGTATCCTTCTGAAACTATTATTTTAAATACAGTTTGAAGTACTTCTGCTTTTATTATTTTTCTTGTAAGAAAGTATCTTCATAAATTACTAAACGTATAATTATATAAAGATGACTTCCAGTTTTGTCTTAGAAAATTATGCAGAAAAATCTATCTTACACATAAAAAGAAATAAATTTTAACTTACAATGTGAATTTTTTATGATAATTTAAGAAGCTTTTTAATGAGCTTCAACACAAGGAACAATAATTAACTAGCTCTGTTTTGAAAAAAAGATTTTTTATCTCTTTTGGATTTTAATGTTTTCTGCAAATAACACTTTCTCCAGATGTCCTATATCCTATCTATTCTGTAAAGTTTTCTTTTTCTATTATTTTGTTCAAACTAATCTGTACACAAACATACATTTTAACTACATTTCAGGGAGATGGCCCTTTGTGTGGACAATATCATATTGTTGGACCACAGCTATGAATATGCTTCTGAGGATATTGCCAATTTCTTTTCCTAAGTATTACCTTGGTCTTAGTAATTGTTCTACTTATGCTGGATAAAAAGTGAAAATGCCAAGTCAACTGTATGATTAAATGTGTTCAAGAAACACATTTAGATATCTAAATGTTAACTTTATTAGAAATAGATTTTAGTAGTAATAATTAGTGATCACAATCCATATGCATGATAAAATTGATGAAAAAAAAGTTAGGTAAAAGTGAAATCTGCATATCTATGAAATTGTTTAAAATTTGTACAAGACAATTAACTTCTATTCATCCTTCTGATAATAGTTCAAATAAAACTTTCCCTGAGAAGCCTAGCCTGAATCCCTTTACTGAATTTAGTGACCCAGTTATTAGCTCTGCCTTTTCTCATTATAATCCTTGTAACAAGTTTTTAAAATGGATAATCTCGATAGAGTATAAATCAAATATATCTACATCCTTCTCCAACCATTGCCTTCAACCAACAACTCAAAGGTTTTCTTTATTTTAAGCTCTTTGGTATTAAATTCTAACCTGACCTAAAATCATTTGTTGGTGAAAACTTATTTGATCACCTTTGAACTACTGAGAGTTTTATTCTCCAAATACACTGAGGATATATAACAGAAATATATATTTTATCATGAGTTCTATCCCAAACTCTATGAGTGTTTCTCAATATATGATCTGTTATAAATTCCAATCTCAGGAGTTTCAGGTAACAGATGTTGGGCTTGAACAGCCCATATATGTGAAAACATTATACTCTTTATTTTAAAATTTGTTTAAAAAAATACATATTCATCTGATTTTGTTATCATTAAAAGTATGATATCTCATCTTAAAACGCCAGGCTTCTTTACATTCCATCAGTTAAATTGGAAATAACTTCCATTAAGTGGTAAGCTTGGCAGAGGCCAGGGACAATTTTTGATTCTTCAGTGTTGCTGTGAACATTGTCTAGTATTTGGCACAAAGTAACTGTCTGCAATATGACTAAGTTAACAAAAAGAAGGAAGGAAAGAAGGAAGCAAAGAGGGAAGGAAGGAAGCAAGGAGGAATGAAGGAAGGGGAGAAGGAAGGAAGAAAGGAAGGAAGGGGAGAAGGAAGGAAGAAAGGAAGGAAGGAAGGAAGGAAGAAAGGAAAGAAGGAAGGAAGGAAAAAAAGGGAGGGAGGGAGGGAGGGAAGGAGGGAGAGAGGGAGGAATGGTAAACAGATTTGACTCAATTTTATACCTGAACTTTGGAATATGACTATATAATATACATACTAATATTACATATGAATATTACATTCATACATATTCACATTGTACAAAAATTTAGACATTGTATATTATATATATAATATGCGTGTATGTACACTGCAGCATTATTGTATCTAGAAAAGAGAATTTGAAATGTGTGAGGTTGCTAAGATCTCATATAAATATGTAATCTCTTAAGTACCAAAATATTTTCTTTTGAAGAATTGTAAAATAATGTCCTGTACTAAGATCACAGAACAACTTAACAGGAGTCTTCATTGATTTTCCTTATTTTTATTATGAAGATTTTTTCAAACATAATGAAAATTTAAAAATATTTCACACAAGATTATATAATATCCACCTATATTTAGTAATTGCTAACATATTACCATATATTACTCATTTCACTTTCTAAATATCTCTTTAGATGAGTAGAATCATGGATATCTGAATATTTTGGCCCAAAACATTTCAGCATGAAATTCCAATAAATTAGGGCATTCTCCCACAGTGCCAATGGGTAAGATTTATTTTTTACTGCTGGACTGAGACAGCTCTATAATTATCTCCCAGAATATCTGAAAGTCTGATACTGATTCCTGGCCAAAATGAGGGCAAGATTAAATACAGTCTGTTTAAAGATTGAAACTCCTGTGGCTAGTTTACGTATTGATGGCTTACACCTGGTATAACCAGGCATGCAGCCTGACAAAATGTTCACCTGGAAATTTGGGAGACCTTGCTTCTAAGTCAAAATTCCTCACAAAATCTTGATGGATTGTATTCCAGAGATGAAATATGTCCTATGAAAACACACATACACAACACACAACACACACACACAACACAACACACACACACAGCACAACACACACACACGCACTCAGACACACACCCTTACAACCGTGGATAGAAGCACCTGAAATGTTTGCTGGAGCCTCTGGTGCTTGCCTGCCCTTGCTTTCTCTTACTTCGTCATCCTCTGCTGCTGTAGTAAAAGCCTTGTGTGCATATGCTCTAGAGTCTTAGGAGTCTTTTCAGTATCCCAAACTGTGAAAACACTGACAATAATCATTTTAACAACTATGAAAATTTTATACTAATTCCATAATATTATCTAATATCTTCTCTATATCCAACTTTTCCTAGTTGTTCACAATTCTCCCTTATATACTTCTAAAAAATAGTACCTCATCAATTTCATCTTTTACATTTGTTTGGTAAGTCATCATATCATTTTGTCTTTTTATCTATAACAATCTCACCACTTTTTAAACTAAGATGGACTTTTTGAAGTTCAGGTCAGTTATTATTGCATAGAATGTCCTACATCCTGTATTTGTTTGATAATTTCCTGCTGGTGTGGAGTAACTTGCCTTGTGTTCCTGTATTTCTTGCACACTGGATATTAGGTTTAGAGGTATAACCACCCTTAGATTAAACATTTTTATGGAATACTTTTCAAGTGGTGTATTATTTATCACACATCAGAAGGTACATGCCAAGTTGTCCCATTTTTTCTGAAACTAAATTACATTTTTGGTTCAAGTTTTTGCACTTCTAATTTTCTTTTGTAATTTATAAGTAACTGTAGGATGATGCTTTGTTGGTCATGTTATAATCTGGTGCTGATTCTCTACATTTTTGAAGTCACTAGGTCTGCTAGCTAATTATGCCAACTAAATTAAAATTAAAATGAAATTAACTGGTTGATAGAGTAGCATTTTTAATCAGAGCTCACTTCTAGCTAAGTGACCTTTAGGCTAAATAAGGAGTAACTGGAAGATACTGGAGATATCAAGATTCAAAGGATGCTCTCTAGGAAGCAGCACAGCTCAAGGGTCCTGGCAAGTGGAACCAGGGACAGGACCCCATAGTGACTAAGGCTTCACTTCTCACATCTGCTTCCATATGAGTGTGATGTTATTTTCTCCTATGACAGACAAGTTTATTTTTCAGCATTAAAAGGTAGGAAACTCATTCATAACCAAAGTTGGAAGAGACAGTTATTTTTTTTCCCCAGCTTGCCTGTTAAAACCATAAAGAATGATTAATCTGCATGGTGCTTGATGTGGCCCAGGGATATGCTCAGACTCAGTCACGTAGGGGCAGGTGGTATTAACATTAGTTCAAACATGGAACCATGGCATGTGTTAGAAATAATGGCTTATATTAGAAACTGGACATAAAATTAGTGTGAGCAAGAAAGTTACCTCAATTTGAGTCCACTAGAAGTTTCAGAGTGCCATTTCACATGGCCGCAAAGTTCAAAAGTTCAAAAAGAGACAAAAGTTTGACCAAGAAATCAGTGATTTTTTAAAAAAGAGAAATTGAGCTCAATCATGTTTTTTGTATCTTCTACTGTACTAAAAGTTTTTTTCTCAATAATTGACTAAAAGTTCATTAACTACTGCACAGATGTCAATATTTAGAAATGTAATATGAACTTGCTAACTAAAAGTGAAGTTATTTTATTGTTGGAACTAGCTATTGTTAGAAAGACTCATTTGCTTTTTATAAGAAAATTTTACATATGATTTATAGATTTACAGATTATAACAATTTATAGATAATTACCTCATTAATTTATTGAATAACCTGACTAAATTACTTAGTGACTGAATTAGAAACAACCCAGCCTTAATACTTTGGGTCGAGGAACATTGACCAAATATATATCTATGCCACAGATTCCTTGAAATTTCTTACCAAAGTAAATTGTTTCATGAAAAATACAGAAATAAATTGGTAACTAAATAAAACATGTTCCATATTTCAACTTGAAAAATTAAAGAAATTCATAATTCTTAAAATCAAAGCAATGATCATTTGTTTCCTAATTATTATTATTGTGAATGTACTTAAAATTTTTGCTATGCTTTTAAGAAAGTTATACTTCTATTAAAAATTATTAAAATAAACAGCAGAGAGACTAACTTTTCAAAATAGTTTATCTGGGAAGAGCAAGGAACTGCAACTTGGGATATGCGTACCGTAGTGAACCATAGGCACATTTGAAAAAGCTGGGGGAGCCAAAGCCTTTTTAAGGGTAAAAGGTGAAGTGCCCCATCAGACTACCATTGACATTCTCACAGAATTAGAAAAACCTATTTTAAATTTCACATGGAATCAAAGAAGACCGCATATATCCAAGACAACCCTAAGCATAAAGAACAAAACCGGAGGCATCACACTACCTGACTTCATTACTACAGGGCCTCAGTAACCAAAACAGCATGGAACTGGTACCAAAACACAAGTATAGACCAATGAAGGTGAACATAGACCTCAGAAATACACCACACGTCTACAACCACCTTATCTTCGACAAACCTAACAAAAACAAGCAATGGGAAAGGATCTCATATTCAGTGATAATGTGGGAAATCTGACTAGCCATATACAGGAAACTGAAACTGGACCCTTTCCTTACACCTTATACAAAAATTAACTCAAGATGGATTAAAGACTTAAGTGCAAAACCCCAAACCATAAAAACCCTAGAAGAAAACCTAGGCAACAACATTCAGGACATAGGCATGGTGGGCAAAGACTTCATGACAAAAATGCCAAAAGCAATTGCAACAAAAGCCAAAATTGACAAATGGGATCTAATTAAACTAAAGAGCTTCTGCACAGCAAACAAACAAACAAACAAACAAAAAAACTTATCATCAAAGTGAACAAGCAACCTACAGACTGGGAGAAAATTTTTGCAATCTACCCATCTGACAATGATCTAATATCCGGAATTTATAAGGGACTTAAACATATTTACAAGAAAAAGACAGACAACGCCATCAAAAAGTGGGCAAAGGTTGTGAACAGACACTTCTCAAAAAAAGACATTTACGTGGCCAACAAACATACGAAAGAAGCTCAACATCACTGATCATCAGAGAAATGTAAATCAAAACCACAATGAGGTGCCATTTCACGCCAGTTAGAATGGAGATTATTAAAAAGTCAGGAAACAGTAAATACTGTAGAGGATGTGGAGAAATGGGAACACTCTCACACTGTTGGTGGGAATGTAAATTAATTCAACCATTGTGGAAGACAGTATGGGCATTCCTCAAGGATCTAGAACTAGAAATACCATTTGACCCAGCAATCCCATTACTAGGTATATACCCAAAGGAATATAAATCATTCTACTAAAAAGGAACATACATATGTATATTTATTGCAGCACTATTTACAATAGCAAAGACACGGAACCAACCCAAATGCCCCAAACTGATAGACTGGATAAAGAAAATGTGGTACATATACACCATGGAATACTATGCAGCTATAAAAAGGAATGAGAGCATGTCCTTTGCAGAAACATGGATGAAACTGGAAGCCATCATCCTCAGCAAAGTAACACAGGAACAGAAAACCAAACACCCCATGTTCTTACTCATAAGTGGGAGTCGAACATTGAGAACAAATGGACACAGGGAAGGAAACAACACAACACACACTGGGGCCCGTTGGAGGTTGAGGGGTGAGGGGAGGGAATTTAGATGATAGGTTGAAAAGTGTAGCAAACCACCATGGCATACGTATACCTATGTAACAAACCTGCACGTTCTGCACATATATCCCTTTTGTTTGTTTTTTGAAGAAGAAGAAGAAGAAATTTAAAAAAAGGTGAAGTTCATGTAAGTTATTTTAAAATAAACCTCTTTGGCCCCAGAAGCTTATTGCTGGTATGGACAAATACTCACTGGTGATACTGGCTATTGCTGGGAAGATGTCTTCATAGAAGCGTCATATCTAAAATTTTTGTAGTTTTCAGAGAGTCCTTGCAATAATTCTTTCAGAGACATCCATGCATGAAGGGCCTTCTTTTATACTCTCCCGGCTCCATTTTGTTGTGGTTTGACTTAAGTGAGTCAACTTCTTTGCTGGTAACTTTCACATTTCTCCCTTTTGACCAAGACTTTTTTCTGAAAGCATTGCTGATTAATCAGCCTATAGTTAGGTTTTGACTGTTTCTTGGTGCTGGAGTGGACCTTTCCTAGTTAGTCTGATCCTGCATCAGAGATGAATGGCCAGCAACTAAGAGCAGATGTCAAAACCCTTTTAGTCACATTTAAGAAACAAAGAGGTTCAGAAGGAGTGGCTCTCAGGATAAATCTGCCTGGAGTTCATTGCTAAGTTCAATTTTGTCAGTTCCACAGGCATTGACTACCATTTGGAAGTTCTGGTCCAGAACTTATTCTGTTAGATGCATCATTTCTGCAGAGGTTGGACAGGAAACAGATAAAAAGTTTAAAAAGAATGATGCAGTACAAAATTAATAGTAACATGATAATATTGTCTATGAATGTGGACCCAAAGGCAGCCAACTAATGAATCAAAAATCTATGTGAGACTGAGTGAGATCTGTTGTAGCCATAAAGCCTGTCTTGCTATTTTATGCAATTAGGTCTCGACTTCCCCAGAGAAATATATTCAGGTACAGCATGCAGTTATTAGCAATGGCACAGACATTCTTGTTCAACCAGTAGATAATTGAGAGTTATCTCATCCTGTTCTGTTGTGTTATCTATGGCTACTCAGCAAGATACTTTAATGAGCACTGCTGGGCGGCAATAGCCTTTGCAGTGAAGCCTGCAATGAAACCCAAGGTGGCAAATAAGTCATTAGGGATGTTGCCATAGTTACCCACTGGGAGGACTAAAGGATCCCTTAGGTCATGTAAAGATGTGGGTTTGACACAACAGATCCAAAACTTCATTCAGTTACGGAAGCTACTGAATGTGAAATTCTAACCACAGCCTTATTCTGCCAAGTGAAAAATGTAGGCATAAGCAAGAAAAAAAAATAAGAAGGATAAGAGTCCAGTTTTGTTACAATGTCTTGGGAAAAGCTTTCCACAGTGTGATGTCATCAACTTCTTACTCTGGTTTGTAGTTTGAATGTTCCTGGGTATAGCATGGGGCATTTTAGTCCATTCTCTTTGTAGCCCACACAATAGCCATGAGACTTCTGTCTCGAAATTTACATGGAGTTTTCTGGCTCCAACTTATAGGACTTTAGGAACAAGACAGTTTATGTTCTTAGTTGGAGAATCATAGCCAGATGTTGGAGGAAATTAGAATAATTAAGTGCCCTGTCTAATTCAGAGACAGATAACAAAAACTTGAAAACAACAAAGAAAACTACAATCTAATAACAGGTGTACTGCAGTTTTTCTTCAGAAACATAATTTTTCTCTCTACAGTCATCCCTATTTCTACTAAAGATAATCAGAGTAAGACTAATTTGTCTGCTGAGTAAGTTTAGTCTCATTAAACTTGGCATGATTATTGACAACAGTGTAGCAAGAAAAGTGATGAAACATGGGCTGTTTTTAAGTTTATTTTGCTGGAACTTTTGATAAGAAATCTCAGATTAGACTTTTAAAAGCCTTTCAAGGGTCAGAAGTCAAAGGAGGGCAAACATCAGACTTTGGCTGCAGTACCTAAAATTTTGCATGAATTTCTCTCTTCTTGAGGTCTCAATATATCTTGAGGTTCCTGGCCTGTCAAGAAGTAAAAATGTTTATTTACTCCCTGTGAGCTTGGGAGTCCTTGAAGCTAGGCATCCTATGCCTATTCTCAAATATGACATTCAAGTCAAACCCTTTATAATATAACCAATGTTTCTAATTCTATCCTTTACAAAGAGAATAGATTTTTATTTAATTTATGCAAATAACTATGTTGCCATAAAATAAAAATATCAATAAGAGCTCTCTGAAGACTACAGGCTCAGGTAGGAAGAAAAAATAAATATTTCCGTTTTTATTTATAAAAGTATACTTTACCAAATTGCTGTATGCTATAGATAGATTTTTAAAAGTTTTCTCAAATCTGGAAAACAAAAAATTTAAAAAACCAGCAAAATGTTAAACAAAAAGTCATTCGAAAATATTGCCATCAGTTTTTTTAGTCCCATTCATTAAACTTATTCTACTTGATCTGGGTTAGATGTTTTAAGAAGCCATCATTTCTTCATTAGAGTTCTGGAAATTCTTTCCCAGTACAGTGGTATAATCTTAAACTCATAAGAAATCCAAATTCCAGTATACTTGTTAGAGTCCTTTTCATGAACCTCCTTGAAGAGGAAGTATTTTTCTTTATTCACTTTAATTTATTCTCAACAATACTTCATTAAGGAGTTCAATGATTTGCACTCAGAAGTTATATAGCCAAGAGGCAAGCAAGTATAATAAACTTCAGAATTGGACTGAGGTTGTTCCACTGAAGCCCATGTAGTCTTTTGCTTCAGGGAAATAAGAACAAAAATAACCAAAATGAACACATAGCTCCCTAGGCTCCTGAATCTCAATAGAAAATAACATCAACATTTAATGAAATTGTAAGTATTAACACATCATGGGAAAAAAGATACTGTGCAAAATATTACAATTAACACTTGCAACTTCTTTTGTCTGTATTTTTATTACAAACAATAAAATATATGTAATATCTTAACTACAAACCTTTCATGTTGAAAGGGCATCTAACATAACTTGTTTTAACATTATGAAGGGAAAAAGTTTAGAAATTTCAAAGTGGAAACAATCCAACACTAACAAACGATAGTGATCAAAAGTATTAACTTTTAAAGAAAAACAAGGACAATTCATAAAAGTAGAACTGCCATTTGATCCAGCAATCTTACTGGTTATCTACCCAGAGGAAAAGAAGTCATTACACAAAAAAGATACTTGCACATGCACGTTTATAACAGCACAATTAGCAATTGCAAAAATGTGAAAACAGCCTAAATGTCCGTCAATCAATGAGTGAATAAACTGTGGTATATATATTTGTGTGTGTGTGTGTGTATGCGATGCATATGTATATATGTATATGCGATGCATATGTATATATATATATGCATAAATACATATATGTGATGGAATACTACTCAGCCATAAAACGGAATGAATTAATGGCATTCATAATAACCTGGATGGGATTGGAGACTATTATTCTTAGTGAAGTATCTCAGGAATGGAAAACCAAACATTGTATGTTCTCACTCTTAAGTGGGAACTAAGCTATGAAGATGCAAAGGCATAAGAATGATACAATGGACTTTGGGGACTCAAGGGAAAGAGTGGGAAAGGCATGAGGGGTAAAAGACTACAAATTGAGTTCAGTGTATACTGCTCGGGTGATGTGTGCACCAAAATCTCACAATTCACCACTAAAGAACTTACTCATGTAACCAAATACCTCATGTTCTCCAAAAACCTACGGAAATAAAAAATTTAAAAAATTACAGAAAGAGAATGTATTATGAGACAAGCCAAGTTTATAGACCAAAACATGCTCATAGCTAGGGATGAAACAAACCACAAACCAAGCCAGCAAAGTTGGGTTGATTCCTTGAAAAGAATGGTTACCTATTGTCCAGATTGAGTAGTCCAAAGACAAAGGAAACACTGAGCGTAAAACATTCCCTTCTCTTTAAACCTGCCACTCACACCACATGCACTGATCACTCTCATCACTGCTCTGGTAAAGTCTGTAGGATGCAGTTCAGTTTCAATTTGGAGCTGTTACCTCCCCACGCAAAGCTGCCACACAGATGATCCAGACTTGGTGTTTTTCCTGAGAGCCACCTGCCACGCATTTTCATGAGGTGACCATGACTATACGCATCCAGGCTACTTCCTGACTAGGCCCTGTTCAGGAAGCATCCTGAGGTGTCCATTCCTCATGGAGCCAAATAGTTAGTTCCCTTGGTCGACTCCCGAGTCCCCTTGGCAAGCCAAGCAGAATTCAAGCATATCTACTGCCTTGTGTGGGAGCATGAGCGAATGTAAAGCGAGCAAGGCTCTTCACTCCATAAACCACAGCCTACTTCAAGGTGGTGCTGGACCAGCCCTATTCTTGGGTACTGAATTTCTTTTTTCTCATTTGTTGGGATGTTAAATTTTCTATTTATTAAATGGCAGGTATCCTACTGCATCTCCAATAAAATAAAATATATACATATATATGTTATACATTGAAGAAAACAAATAGGGGAACAGTTTGATAGTTTAACACCATTTTTTGCTTTTATTTAACCTTTAGAAGTAAAACACAATTATTAAAATAGAACGCTTGAGCAGTAATAAGTGTAGCCCTATGTATCAATATTGTTGGACAAATTGGATGTGGGTGGCTTAATCCAGAGCTGACCACCCTGATAATAATCCAGAAAAAACTATTGTTACATCTGTTTGTAACAAGACATTTATTATTCTCAGCAGCAGGACATCATAAAATGACTCCTTGATCTTCATTTACATCACCAAGGGAAACATGGCAGGCTACAGAAACTCAGCACAGCAGTTAGTGGGGCTGTGCCCTGGGTGCCTGATGTCACCCACATTCCCCTTGCACGTCTCAGGTCCTAATGAGCAGTGCAGGACAATGTCGAGCCAACCTACTCACCCGCGCCCATTCCTTCTCAGAAACTTAAAGGTGATCCCTATAATAGCACATACGTCCTTTCCCAAATTGTGTCTTTGCTCCCCTAACCTCATTCTTGGCAGAAGAAAAAACAAAAGATCTCTTGACTAGAATATTTGCTCATTTTAGAAACCCACACAATCACCATAAACTTTAAAAAAATTAAATCAAAACGTTGTTTTCACTGGGTTGACACCTATCTGCTTCAAGAATTCTCTAAGCATGGCATTGAAAACCAGTGTCACATCCTTAGGATCTTTCTCCCAACTGACCAGTCTTCCTGTGAATCATTTCAGCAGTTCCTTTGTGGCGATGTTTTTAAATCATCTTCTAAGTCCCCTAATTCTATGAGCTTTGCTACCAAAATAGTGAAGAATAGGCAAGGGGGAGAAAAAAACTAGCTAACAGCTATTTGAAAGTCAGCAACAATGTGAAAGGGAAATGTATCACATCAAAGTTTGAAAGACATAGAATAAATGAGCTCCTTGGAAATTTGCCCTGGCGGAGTGAAGATTCCGGCTTTATCTTCTTAGGCAAGATAAAGTTCACCTTGTGTAATTACACAGCTTTGTTTAAGCATCCTGTAAAAGACTGAAAAATCAACTGTCTTCCTAATTCTACAGGCAAACTAGAAGAAGGATCTCCCTGCTTACTGGTCCCTCGGGATGTTTTCCTGAAAAGAAAACCAGCTTGGAGATACTGGATTTTCTTCTATGACAAAGTATCCTCTTAAAGCGCAACCCAAACTTGTTTGCACACTTAATGCTTCTGAAAGCCTAGGTCCAACTACAGGGCTGATACCAGGAGAGGAGTGAAGTAGCTGGGTGGTGAGGAAGTGGTCTCTCCTTTCACGTCTCTGTGCAGTAATGATATCAAGACCCCTCGTGGACATCTGTATTCCATTCCTCATTCAGTGACACCACAGAGCTCTGTCTGATACCAGGAGATTTAATGCAGGAGAAGTGACAGAAACTCCAACTGATAGTAGGATGAAAATTATAATATTCAAGGATTATTGAGCCATGAGATCTGCAATGCTATCATAGGGTTTCTGATCCTGATGTGTGTCTCTGTCCAGGATCCTTGAAGAAATTATGGCACCCACATCCTACCCTAAGATAGCTTCCACATATGAAACAAGAAGGTTGTAGTCAACTCTTGGTATGTAATAAACTGGAAGTTTAAAAACGTAATTTAAAACAATCTAAAAGAATTTAGTGTTGGTCTCCATTGCACAGACTGCTAGGGGAATATATCAACTTGATTTGGGGAGGCTGTAGATGTATGTAGAGGAGTATATGGGTTAAACCTTAATGGATCATCAGTTTCAGAGAAGAAGCAATTTTTTATTGTAGCTGATTGCAAATGCTTTTAGAAAAGAATGAAAGCAATCGGTTCCTGTGGATGACAGACTTAGAGTGGCCATGGTTAAAAATCTCATGGGGTTTTTTATAATAATAATATAATTGACAAAGAAATTGTTTATTTCTGTGGCATACAAAACTTGAAGATAATAACCAAGATTATGACTGATAACATATCAGATTTTGAAGAATTTAATTTTGAAACACATATCAATACCATATTCTGAAATATAACTTAAAGAAGGTTTAGCACCACTTAGTATTTGACAATACTCCCTATATAATTTAATATATCAAGTAAGTCTTATTAGTTTAATATATCTCTTTACAATGTGAGATACACATTCTTTGGTCTTTCCAGGGGTCCAAATGAGAAATATCAAAATTAATTTGAGGGCAAAAAGAGTTAATTTAAAATATTATTTTGGGAAGTTTGTCAAAAACATCAAACAGTTTAAAACACTTTATCAGAGTACAATAACAGGTAACCAAAGTGAAAATTAAAAGATTTCAAAAAATAAATGTAGAAATTTACATAATTGTCAAGAAAAACATAGCTTTTTAATACTGAGAACATTTTTCTGTTTTTTTTAACTTTTATTTTAGGTTCAGGGGTACACATATGGCTTTGTTAATATAGGTAAATTGTGTGTCACGGGGTTTGGTGTATAGATTATTTCATAACCCAGATAATAAGCATAGTACCCAGTAGGTAATTTTTAAATTTTCATCCTCCTTCCTCCCTCCACTCTAAAGTAGGGTGTAGTGTCTGTTGTTCCATTTGTGTCCATATGTACTCAATGTTTAGCTCCCCTTATAAGTGAGAACATACGGTATTGGGTTTTCTAGGATAATGGCCTCCAGCTGCACCTATGTTGCTGGAAAGGAGATGATCTCATTCTTTTTATGGCTGAATAGTATTCCATGGTGTGTATCTACCACATTTTCTTCATCCAGTCTACCATTGATGGGCATTTAGGTTGATTCCATGTCTTTGCTATTGTGAATAGTGCTGCAATGAACATACACATGCATATGTCTTTATGGTAGAATGATTTGTATTTCTTTTGGTATATACTCAATAGTAGGATTGATGAGTTGAATGGCACTTGTGCTGAGTTCTTTGAGAAATTGCCACGCTGCTTTCCACAATGGCTGAACTACTTTACATTCCCACCGTCACTGTATAATCATTACCTTTTCTTCACAACCTCACTAACATGTCTTATTTTTTGAGTTTTTAATAATAGCCATTCTCATTGGTGTGAGATGGCATCTCATTGTGGTTTTGATCTGCATTTCTCTAATGATTAGTGATGTCGAGCATTTTTTCATATGCTTTCTGGCCACATGTATGCCTTCCTTTGAAAGTGTCCATTCATGTACTTTGTGTACGTTTAAATGGGATTGTTTGTTTTTCACTTGTTGATTTTTTTAAGTTCACCAAATGCACTGTGCTGGGGGTCTGTGATAGTCCCTAACTGTTGTGCACCCTCCCAAGCCTGAGAGAAGCAGGAAGGAGGGTTATGAGACAGCAAAAAGGTGGACTGCCTCTCTCTTTGGGAGCTTCATACCAGAGAAGTGTAGAACTGCTCCCAGCTGGAGAACTCAGGAGGACTAGGGTGGCCTCACTAGCATCCCAGGCCAGTGGGCCTTATCCTACAAGGTTCACTGGTGGTGAGGTCTGCAGTCTATCACTGCTCAGCCCCATGGACTTGGCCTCTTTTCTGGGGACTGTGCAAGAAAATTTGGCCTTCCCCATTGCTGGAGCTGCAGCCCCTGGTTTTGGGGTACCCAGGGAACAAATGCTCCTGGGACTCCGCACATACCTAAGAAGCAGCTCTACCCAGACTCCACATGGCTCTTCGTTTTGGTCTGGAGGCCCCAGTTGGGGTACCTCCTGAGCCCAGGGATTCAAAGGTTCGTGGCAGAAATATGCATCCCGCGGGACCCACCGTTTTCTTGTAGGGGGATTCCCCTGGGTCTGTGCCACTCCCGGGTGAATGGTTGATCTGTCTCACTCTTCTCCGTGATCCGAAGGTCAAACTGTGTCACTGGTGAATCCTTACGTGTCCACCTGGATGTTCTGGTTGAAGAGCTAGTGTCTACTCACCTCACTACTCTTTCTGCTGTTTGTGAGAGTGGCACACACTAGCTGCTTCTAGTCAACCATGTTGGCCCCCCTCTCACTCACTTTTCTCAAGTAATCAAAGACCTAATAAAAGACAGCATAAAGCATAAGAAATTACCTTGATAAACAAAAAATCTTGGTTTATTAGGCCAGTTATCTAAAAGGTAGAGAAAACATTTCACTATTTTCTATTAAGAGCAGGTCAATACTCAAAGAAAACCTTGTTGTTTTAGCACAGGGGACAAATTTCAAGTTTTCCATTCCTGTACTTCTGATAATAATGCTCAAGTTTTTAGAAATATTTATAAATAATTTCCTTTTAACTTTAGCCAACTTGGTCACACATAAAATTCTTTTCACAAGATTAGTCTTCCACAAACTTTCTATAAGTTTGTCATCCAGTTATCTTATTCCGTTTTTGTCTTTATTTTTTCTCTTTTTCCTTTTGGAACAATAAGACATTCTACTTTTAGACAAAAAATACTCTTTTTCCCTTAACAAAAACACATCCTCATACTTATAACTTTCTTTATGTGTATTCCTTCTCTCACATACAGATTTGTTTCCCTTCATTATTTCTAGTTTAAATTACTCTAATATTAATTTTAATTAACTCAGTAACCTTAATTTCTAGTGAAAATTAGTAAGCATTTTGAACTGCATCATATTAGTATTTTGCAGATGAACACCATCTTATAAAATAATTTTTATGCCTTTCATTAATAGACCCAAATATCTTTAGCTTTTCCGTAACATGTAAAACCAAGATGCCAAATTAGATATATCTTAAACTTCTGTTAAGCAATTTTCCTTAGAAATGACTCAAATATTAAATCAGTAAAGTATTACTTAATTTAATATAACGTGACTTTAAGATTTCAAGTCACACTAAAAGATTTTTGAAATTCTGACTTTATTATAAACCTTTTGTCAATTTATATTCACCTAATTCACTTGTTCTTAAGAATTGTGCTTCAGTTCCTCCTTAAACACAACTATGAGCGGATTTATAGCTTTAAGACATTCATTATACATCTCAGTAATAGCAAGCTTGTTTCACCAGTAACTTGAGGTTTAAAAACTGTATCTGTACATTGTAATTAATGCTGACAATTCTGAAAATATTTCTGTTTTTAATTTGCCAACAAATTTTAAAACTAGCTTTATCTGCCAAAGATTATTTCATCACATAAGCCAAAGGGCAATCGAGTTTCTGTTTTTCTGAGAGAATTCTTAGTTTAAACACTTATGTTTTCTCTGTAAGCCAATTAAGTAGAGCGGTTTGTGAATTTTGGTAGAAAAAAATTATACATACACATACACACGTAGAAAAATACAGACAGAGGAAGATCTTACAACTTGCATTAAGAATTGTTATTTGCCTGGCTTGCAAATAGTTTTGCTCCCTCTTTCAGACTATCTGTCTTTTAATGATCTGTTCAATTGCCCCATAAACAAGTGTTAGTTAGGCCACACAAAATTTGTACTTCCAAAGAGATGATTTTTAGGTGAAGGAATGTAGAAAATTTAAATCTCAAAGGTACAGAACTTAAACACCACTATTTGTTGAGATGAAAAAAAGCATATATAGGAAGCATTTAAAATGAAATGGTCAAGGGTGAGTTTACACAGATAGATAGATTTAGGTCTCTTCCTTTTGCTTTGTGAAAGCATCTAGTGTTTTAGGTGTCAGAGAGGGAGATATCCTTACAAAGCAGAGATTATCATTACAGGTTTACATTTCTTACAAAGAGTTTCAAAATAAACAGGTAAATGCCAAAAACACATATTTTGGAGACTGATTTAGTTCACTAGTTGGTCTTTTCAACTTAACTTGTTTCCTAATGAGATTAAATCCATGCATAAATAACCAAACCAAAAATTAAACCAAAAGAATACTCACCAGAAAGGATGTCCTTTACAAGAGCAGACCCCCCAAAATGTAAGAGTTCACTGAAAAGGTGGGAGCTCAAGCCAAGAGAGGACTTACCTCTCAGCATAAAGACAACTTGTACAAGTGAAGATCACAATGGGCTCAGGTGAGTATCATACACAATTTCATGTATCGCCAATCCAAAGAAGGCTTGGCACCTTTGCATCTTGCTTCTGACATCAGATTATGTCAACTTAAACAACAGAGATACTGACTTTCTAAAATAAGGGGTGTGTTCAGGAAATAGCAATAAATTGCAAGTGAAATACACATGCTATGGTAGACCTTAGGCACTAAAGAAGCTGAGGGACTGTATTAGTTTGTTCTAGCAGAAAGAACTACCTGAGACTTGGTAATTTATAAAGAAAAGAGGTTTAATTGACTCATGATTTCATAGGCTGTACAGGAAACATGACTGGAGGAGGCCTCAGGAAACTTACAATGATGGCAGAAGGCAAAAAGGAAGGAGGCATGTCTTACATGGCCGGAGCAGGGGGAAGAGGGCAAAGGGGAGAAACCACACGCTTTTCAACAACCAGGTCTCATGAGAACTCACTATCACAAGAACAGCAAGGATGTTGTTCTTGTGATAGTGAGTTGATCCAGTCGCCTCTCACCAAGCCCCTCCTCCAACATTGGGGATTATAATTCGACATGAGATTTGGGTGGGGACACAAATCTAAACCATATCAGGAAGGCAAAAATCTTAAAAGTAAAAGAGAAATTTTATGTAAGTTTTGTAATAAACCTCATGGGCCAGAGAAGCTTATTACAAGAGTTGGCAAATACTCATTGATAATATTGGCTGTTGCTGGAGAGATGTCTTCATAGAATTATCATATCTAATATTTTTGTGGTTTTTGAGAGAACCATTGCAGCAGTTCTTATTATAGATATATGTACATGAAGGCCCCTCTTTCATGGCCTCCCAGCTTCATTTTTTTATGATTTGATGTAAGTGACTTCACTTTGGTGCTCAGAACTTCCACATTTCTCCCTTTTGGTTGAAATATTTTTCTGAAAGCATTTCACACTTAAAAGATATAGATTGGCCGGGCACGGTGGTTCACACCCGTAATCCCAGCACGTTAGGAGGCGGAGGTGGGCGGATCACCTGAGGTTGGGAGTTCGAGACCAGCCTGACAAACATGGAGAAATCCCATCTCTACCAAAAATACAAAATTAGCTGGGCATGGTGGCACGTGCTTGTAATCCCAGCTACTCAGGAGGCTGAGGCAGGAGAATCACTTGAATCCAAGAGGCAGACGTTGCAGTGAGCTGAGATCACGCCATTGCACTCCAGCTTGGGCAAGAAGAGGAAAACTCCATCTCAAAAAACAAAAACAAACAAAAAATGAAACACTTGTAAAAACTAACCAACTATAGTTCTCAGTAATGATAGTTTCATTACTGTCAGCTATTAGTAGAGTTAATTAACTCCTATCAACCTCACATTTTCCATTTAAAAAATAAAGGAGAAAAAGTTTGATGTGGGTTTAATGAGAAAATTTATATAAAATAGATCTAAATACTGTATTTATCACAAAATAGATGCACAAACTATGTTTTTTTCCTCTCACTTGTTCTTATTTTATATGTCATATTTTAATTGAGGAAATCATTGAGCATAATGTAACAAACATTTTCATAAGTTATTATAAAGAGGGTTTGAAGGACTTGTTAGAAAGTGTCTGGCAGTGGAAAAAACATCTGAATAGAAAATGAAAATAGCATGTGAATGCTGAAATAGCATATTAAATAGCTTCAACTGTAATATAATTTATATTTGGATTTTAGTATAGACAGAATAATTAAATTTATTTCTACAGTCTTTGCAGTTGTTAAACATTTTATTGAACTCTTCATGTGCCTTTCAGATGTATTGTGCTTCAAGTGTGCTTGTATCAGCTTTTTCTGTTTAGAAATGCTTGAATGTCTCCATTGTCAAAACGATCAGAAGGCAGTAATTGTATTTCCAATGTGAGGACAAACAATACTAGATATCCTGCAATCCTACATTATAAAAAATATTCCCATCAAATGCCTCAATGGATAGCCACGTAAGTGATCATCTGTAATTATTTAGTCAAAAATGAATATTTTACATGTAAATACTTTGAATGGCTTAATACAAACTAAATTTTTCAGAATGCAACCACTATGTAAATTGAAGAGAAAAAATCTTTTTATTGTAGAAACTTCCAAGAGTCTTTCAATATTTACAAAAATTATGTTGCTAATGGCAATACCTTAGTTATTTGAATCACCAGTAGAACACACTATAAAAACATGCATTGTCACATCCGTACCCTGTCACATCCAGGATAACGATAGTATTGAGATATATAACTATTTAGCCCTTATTTTAAAACATCAGGTAACAAGCATCAATCAATTTCTATCAAATGTTTCAACTTGAGTATTATAGCATAAGCAGAAATATACTGTTACCAATATCCCAACCTATTTCTTTTCCTAATGAAACAATAAAACTGAGAATGTAGAGACCATTTAGTAAAGTTGATATATATATATATATATGTGTGCGTGTGTGTGTGTGTGTGTGTATGTATATATATACATAAATGTAATTAATACAATAGATGAGGTCAAACAAGCAAGTGATACACAACTTTTAATTTGGATGGGATGTCCTTGAAGATTCCTGTATTAGTCCTTTCTCACATTCCTATATGAAAATACTGAGACTGAGCAATTTATAAAAGAAAGAGGTTTAATTCACTCACAGTTCCCTATGACTGGGGAGGCTTCAGGAAACTTATGATCATAGTGGAAGGTGAAGGGGAGGCAGGCACTTTCTTCACAAAATGGCAGGAAAAAGAAGGATAAAAGGAAGAACTTGCCAAACAGTTGTAAAACCATTAGCTCTCCAGAGAACTCACTTACTATCATGAGAAGAGCTTGGGAGAAATCACCTCCATGATTCAATTACCTCCACCTGGTCTCTCCCTTGACATGTGGGGATTATGGGGTTTACAATTCACCAGGAGATTTTGAGTGGGGACACAGCCAAACCATATCAACTCCTAAATCTTAATAGACTTTATTACTAGCTGATATGATTTGGATCTGTGTCCCTGACCAAATCTCATGCTGAACTGTAATCCCCAATGTTGGAGGTGGGGTCTGGTGGGAGGTGACTGGATCATGAGGGCGGATTTCCCCCTTTGATGCTGTTATCATGATAGCATCCTCATGAGACATGGTTGGTGAAAGGGTGTGGCACCTTTTCTCTTCCTCTCAGTCCTGCTTCTGCCTTGCAAGATTCGTGCTTCCACTTTGCCTTCTGCCATGAGTAAAATCTCCCTTTAGCCTCCCCAGAAGCAGATGCTGCTATGCTTCCTGTTCAGCCTGCAGAACTGTGAGCCAATTTAACTTCTTTGCTTTATAAATTACCCCATCTCAAGTGTTTCTTTATAGCAGCAGTGTGAGAACAAGCTAATACACTAGCATTCTTGAATGCATCTTAGCAAGCTCTCGAGCAGTGTAACCACATAGATTAGAGAAGGCCAAAACTGACAGATTCCCACCTTGACCAAAGTTTAGTTATTCTCCTCTAGTCCCTCTTCTCAGGCTCAGTTTTAGCAAAGACTCCTGCTAAGCCACTTCACTGAGAATCACTTCACCCTTGATATCTTATCACTTTGGCATGCCTTTAGCAATAATGCAGTTTAGCAAGAACCCCGCTCCCCGCCACCCCACCCCCCGCCACCCTTAATATCTAATTAGTTTCTATCCACTGACTCACTCACTCAGCTCTTTGCTTATAAATTCCCAGCTCCATGCTGGGAGAAATTTTAGTTCAATCTCTCTCTACTATAGCTATATTATTCCCCCATTGCTGTAGTCCTGAATAGTCTTCCTTGCTATTTTTAACAAGCATCCAGTGTACACATTTCCTTTTGACAAAACATAGTGTCCCTATGTAGAGGGAAGAGGAAAGCTAACAAAATATAAAGTCATCCAAACCACACAAACCTTGGACAAGCTTATCATGTGTGGGAATAAAATGCTGGAGGTGGGTTTGGCTTCCAAAAAAAAACAAGTGTGTAATTTGAAATTTTGTATCAAGAACAGTTAAATTCTCAGATTCTTTATCATTACTGAATACCTTAGTAATTATTCTTCATTTAACACAACAGGAAATAGGAGATTTATTTTCTGGAGAGACTTGTCCAATTAAGGTGGGGATATAGTTGCTGTGTTGAGCAGAAATTTGGCTTATATAGACCCAAAGCTCAGAAAAAGAGTTGTAGATCTAAAATGACAATCATTGACACAATAAAGTTCATGGAAACCATGATGGGAAGCATCTACGTGGAAATAAAAAGTTGGATTTTCAGTAGAGAGATTGGTAACAATGTAAATTTCCTCTTAAAGTCAGGTGATAACTAATTCTGAAGTCAGAGGAGGAAAGTAGCCTACAACAGAGTGAAGCGTAAGATCATCTTCACAGGATCAGGGAGAAAGATAATAGTTGCAAATGGAGACAGGTATATTGATTTAGTGCCAGGTAGTTGCAAGACTATGAGTATAAAGACTTATATTTTCTCTGTGTTGCAGTAGCAAAGTCATCTGCAGAGAGAGAGAAGTGAGAAGGGAGAAGAGAGTGTCAGAAATTAGAGGACTGTAGAGACTGAAAAAGTTATGTCAGGCACAATTAAAAACCCAGTTTCCAATGGTGATCATTGTCTTAAAATATTATCAGTTTGTTTTCTTGCATGACATTCTTCAGCAGCAGTCATGGACTGAGAAATATGTAGAAATCAGATAGCTGAGTTCATCTACAGAAGAGGTTGCAGTGTGCTTCTAAAAAGGACAAAACCAAAAGCAACTGAGAGAGAGAGAGAGAAAGAGAGAGAAAAATGAAGATGTGAAAGGGGATAGGTCAAAAATCAGTAATTTTTTTTAAGTAAAGGGCCAGATAGTAAATATTTTTATTTTGTGAGCCATGTTGTCTCTGTGGGAAGTACTCAGTTCTCCCATGTTCTGCAAAAGCAACCATGGACAATAAGAAAATGTGGCTGCGTTCCAATAAGAATTTATTTAAAAAATAGGTAATGGATTGTATTTAGCCCAAGGGAAGCAGTATGTCAATTCTGGTTTTATGTTACTGGCAATTACATTTTAAAATATTCAGTAATGGAATCTACAATATTGATTCCCAACTATTGCTGCATATTAGTATCACAATAGAATGCCACGTATCTAGTCCCAGAGACACTGGGTCAGCCAATCTCAGTTGGGGCCCAAGGCACTCATACGTTTATGAAAACTCTCAGTTGAGTAGTGGTAACATTCATCACAACTTCTTAGAGGTGTGAAATTGATGTCATTTGAGGTCTTCATCTCATATTTATTTTCTTATTTTGTCATGTTTAGCACATGAATAGTAAAAGTAGAGGATCATTCAATGAAGAAATACAGGGAAACTGATCCTTGTAAGTAGCACCCTTTATAGACTAATGGATGTTTTAAGAGCAAGATGTTCTAGAAAGGAAAATAAGGTGATCTCTTAACGCTGTGCCTTTTCTTCCATTATATTTTTAGATTATATATTATCCCTTGTTTATTTCTATAGCTGGGGAAAATATTTTTATTGAAATAGATTGTTTTTTTGAAGTTTGCCATATTAGGTAAAGATAAATATCTAACTTCTCTGTCTTTAGTTTAATAGAAAATAAAGTCCCTTATTGCTCTGTTTCTGCCTTACTGTCAGTAGAAAGATTTATGACTAAGTAATTTTAGTAGGACAACATTAAGAAGAACAAAAACATGAACAAAATACTTTTTAAAATAAATATATATATATACATTTTTACTATATATACACACATATATAAAAGTATATATACATATATGTACATATATGACTTCAGTAACAGGAAAATAGATTTTCCAGATTAAAAATCTAAACATCTCATCCATAACAAAAGGTTAGGCTCTATACCAATGCTTGAATGAAAACTGTAATATCATCCATTTAAACAAATGCCAACACATGCATAATTTTAGGCTGTAAAAATGAAAATGTTTCAGGATTGATTCATAACAAATGGTGGAAGTTAAATTTGTCTCTTCTCGACCTGCACTTTGGTTTCTGTCTCTTGCCTTCTCTCGCATTTTATTTTTCCTTCCTATCTCAACAGTTTAACCCTCCTGCAGTGTGCCCAATGTGGACACATACCTGCTTTGTTCAGGCACTGTTTTGGACAACATTTCCCTACTGAGCATTAAATCACTTTTTCTTAAATATGTACTAAAGATTTCCATGGCTGAAAAGCCAGTTCCACATACGTTAATAATCCTCGAAGAATTATATGAGATACAACCTCTACATCAGCACAATATTTCAAGGTGATAAAGGAGTGCTACTGCTGGGTTTGTCGTCACTTAATAACTTTATTAATGATGAGGATGAGTGAACAAATATGAAAAGAAAATTTATAGGTATTACATATGTAGATTCTGCAGAAACAAATAGGCTGGAAGGTGATGAGTGTAGAATGACCTAGAGAGGTTAAAAAAAGAAAATAGTAGTCCAATATTATTCCACTTTTAAGTAAATGAGACCATTAAGCTCTTTAAAATAACCAGTAAATAAAAATTCAAAGCAATGATAGCTACATCAAAAAGTGAGGAAAGAGGGGGAATTATATGTTGCATTGTTACAGAGTACATTAAAGCATTCAGTGTATTTCCTGAAAATTTCTTAAGCACGGTCCTTAATGTTTATTCATAAATAAACAAAACAAAACCAAAAGCCATAGTTCATTTGTTTCTAACTAAGAGTACAAATTATTTTTGTGGAAAAGTACATATAAGCTCACATAAATAACATGAATAATGTTTTCATTGTGAAGATATTGATAACGTTCAGATGACTCGAGGTCTTAGGAACTCTGCATCTTCATTAATTTTAATCAATATTTAACAATCAAGATTCAGTTTTCAATAAATCATGATCTAATAATGAAAGGGGGAAACTATTTGTTTTAACTTTCATTTCAGTTTTACCCTTTACTCACAAGTTGAAATTCATTCTCACTCTTTGCAAACTATTTTGAAACACTTCCAGGTAAAATTCATATAAATATTTTATTTTTCCTAATTTTTGGAAAAGTTTTAGACTATTACAATTTGAGTTAATAGCTTAGTTCCTTTGTTGATCCAGTGTAAATAAATATTTCTCTTTTCTTGCTGTATTAAAAAACCCACAGTCTCTATAGCCAAGTCTATATCTATATCGATATCTATCTGTGTCTGTATCTATCTACGTGTATCTCTATCAATGTATGCATACACACATAATATCTGTGGAAGAATTTTTTTTTCATGTAGTATAATATCCACAGCTCTTCTACTTTAACCATAACTCAAGTTAATAACATTTTATTGTCTTTTGTTAGTTTTACCTGGAAAAGAAAGCACATCATATACAATATTATAAAATAGAAATAAAACTAAATATAGTGTTTTAGAAGGTAACAAAGTTTTATGTTTAAAGATATTAAATAAAATCTATTTATTCCAGTATTTTTTTTTCACAATCTGGCTTAAATGGAATCTGCAGATATCTTAACAAGTTGACTACTAGATTTTGCAGTATATTCCAATCAGATATCTATCTGAGGCCACTCTTTTTTTAATAATCTAGGCTTCTGTAGACAATATGGAGACATTTTTAAAATGATGACGCCCTCCTTTTTCTTCCTAGCTAAATTAGTACACAAAATTCTAATTATTTCCTTAGTTTTAATAATAATAAAGCAATATAAGATTCACCCTCCGTATTCAATTTCTTTGTTACCAATTCTGCTAAAATTAGAATATTTGAAATTCTTAGTTATAACCTCTATTTTTTGATAATTGCATTTAAAATGCAATGATAAAGCAAATAATTAAAGTGCTAGGAATAAAATTGTCCTTTATTAGTTTATCATAAAGTTCCATAAATTTCAGCTCTCCTTGATTTCTCACTATTCTAGTTCATCAATTTTGTAATTAATCATTAAACATTATTATTTCTCTATATTAAAAATATTAGCAATTATAAAATCCCTATTTAATATTATATTCATTGTTTTAGTTTGATGCTTTTTTTTTTAGTGATATGTACAGGTGGCAAAAAAAATGATGTACAGCATTTGTGTTCCATTTATTGTTGTGTAAAATAAAATTTCATCAATCTTGGATAAAAATTCTTAGGCCTATGATTATATTTGAAGGAAACACTAACTAACTTCTCACATTATTGTTTAGAACACACATTTTCTTAACTCGTCTTCCATTTTAATGGAGCTATAAATAGCTTTGGCAAATTTTTCTGCTTTGCTGTTAATTTAACTCAGTAGATTTATTGAAATTTTAAAACACCATGTTATGCAAGATTTAGGGTATGTGACTACTCTTTCTTCCTGTGTGGAGGTCGACACTGCCACAGGCTAATATCATAGCTCCCCTAACTGGTCCCCTCCCAGAAGTGAGTTGCAAGTTCCTGCTGACTTTGAGAATTATTTCTCCATGTTTATGTCATTTTGATGCAAGAGAGGTCAATACACAGGTAGATCATCAAAATAATATTTAAACTATGTCGTTCCCACACAAATCAACTTATATGCCATGTTATACTCACTTTCTATGCTGTCGGTTATACCAAGGTCTTGTTGAATACTACTTGTTTCATTCCTCTAGCCAGGAGACAACCTGACAGCTATATTGCCTGAGCACCAAGAAGTTATCATATAATTTATGTTTCATTGACCTCTCTTACCTTATCAAATTACCCACAATAATTTTGGTAAAGTTGCGTCTAACTTGGTATGGACTAAAAATACTTGCATTGCCCCCAAAATTTGTATGTTAAAACCCTAATTCCACTGAGATGATATTTGGAAACAGGACCTTTGGGAAATAATTAGGTCATGAGTCTCTCTCTCTCACTTTCTCTCTCTCTGTCTCTCTCTGGTCTCTCTCTCTGTCTCTTTATGAGGACATGACAAGGAATGGAGGTTTTACCTGTAACCATTGACTGGCACCTTTATCTTGGACTCTCAGCCTCCAGAACTCCAAGAAGTAAATTTCTATTGTTTAAGCCACTCAGTGTATGTTGTTTTTGTTGTTATAGCAGCTTGAATTAAGACACAATTTTCCTAAAACTTAAAAATGTCAGAATGGTGGATAAAATTGTATTTCACTGTGCTTTTTTCTTCAAGCCTTATACCTCTGACTCCAAACTCATAGTAACCAGTGTAAGACATGGTAGAATCTTTCCATTAGTGCTTGGGACACTGTTCATAGTATCTACCCAATCTAATTTTAATGAAAAAGTTGAAGGTTGGTATAAAACAATGTTTATCATCTAGGAGTTCCAGGATCAATTCAACATACTTGTGATGGTCTCCTGTAGTAGCAGTGACAGTCAACTACAAATGGCACCTGAACAGGGACACTTCAGAGACTATCAGGGACATACAGAGACCTGAAGGGACCTGGAGGGACCTGAAGAGGGCTGCAGGGATAAATAGAGATAAGTAAGTAGAGATAAGTAGAGAAAAGTAAGTAGAGATAAGTAAGTAGAGAAAAGTAGAGATAGGTAGGGAAAGACAGGGACTTGCAGGAACTTGCAGCAACTAACAGGTATACCATAGGGACAGACAGAGACAGGAATAGATAAAGACTAGCAATATGAGGTCAGTGCCCTGAAGAGGTACTGGTCAGTGTCCTAAAGAGGTACAAAAGTAGAGACTAGCAAAGACTAGGAGAGATTTGGAGGAATAGACAGGGACAGATAGGGACAGATAGGGTCCTATAGGGACTAGAGTGAGGAAGGTCTGCTGGAACAGAAAAAAAGCAAAACCAACTAGATGAACAAGAAAGCCCATTACAACTCTGTCGGCAGCAACATAAGGTCAGTGCCCTAGAGGTACAAAGAATGGGAAGTTTTTAAAACAGGGAAACATGAGGAAGAATTTGGCTATTTCTTTTCTCTTTTTTGTTTGTTGGGAGTTTTGGTATGTACCGTCTTTTTGTTATTTAGAATTTTTTGCCCCACCTGCAGCACCTATCGAAAATGGTGAACAGAAGAGGGACAATGAAAATTGGCTTTATCGTCTTCTTTTGTGACTACAGAAAGGCTAACTTTAGCTTTGGCTTTCATGGATTGTAAACGTGCACTGGCACCTGCGAGATGTGCAGAGGACTTGGGAGGTTTTCTCGGAGTTTGTCAAGATGTGGGAACGGAGCTTCATTGCTCTGCAGTATTGACTCAGGCAATGGCAAATTTGGTAGCTGACAGATATAAAAGAAGCCAAGGGTCAAGCTCTAAAGTTATAAGTCTAGAAAACTTGGACATTTCAAAAGAGAATGCTGTCAGACCTCTGTGAAAAAGAGATCTTGTAACATAGTCCCCTTCTTAACAGAAAAAAATGCTGGGACTTTGCCCTCGATGCAATAAAGGAAATCATTGGGCTAATCAATGCCACTCAAAATTTCATCAAAACGGCACCCCCATGTTGGGAAGCAAGAAGGGGGCCTGGACCCGGGCACCTCAAACTATGAGGGCATTCCTGTCCAGGCCACAACTCCATTTCAGGGGTGGGTTTCCAGAGGCACATTGGTTCCCTCTCCCCAGGAACACCTGGAAATGCAGGATTAGATCTCCTAGAGAACAAATTACATTAAATGAAAGAAACAAACTCACTGAGATTCACATTGGTATTTGGGGATCTTTGCCAACAAGATACATGGGATTGATTTTGGTAAAAGCTGTCTTAACTTACAGGCCTAGGAGTTGTTGATTTTGATTGTGAAGGAGAAATTCAGGTAGTGGTAAAGTCACAAGATCTTTGGGTTTTTGAACCGGGAGAATATGTTGCTCAATTTTCGCTTGTTCCCTGTAAATTGTACCCTTCTCTACTAAGAAGAAGCGAGGTGGTCAGGGATTTGGAAGTGCAACTAGGAGAGAGATTTATCTATCACAACCCATAGCAAATTGGGTACCCACCTGTACAGTGCAAATTGAAGGTTTAAGGATTGCTTGTTGCTATACTGTTGTACCAGAAGGATAAGCCTCGATTTGCTTTCTCTGTGCTGTGTGTTAATCAGAAAGAGCCTGCTTCTTGTTATCAGTGGAAAGTTTTACCCCACGGTAATTAACCAAAGAGGCAGAAGCTGAGTTACAAATGTTTCAGCAATGGTGTGCCTCCCGGCTACAGCAAAAGAAAAATAAAAAATAAATAAAAAAGAAAACACTTTTGATTCTGTTTGGTAGATTTATTAACATGGGGACGAGGGTATGCTTACGTCTTTACAGAAGATGAACAAACCAAGTGGGTGCCCTCAAGGTGTGTATGATCATGGAACAGGAGACTGGAGGGACCCATGGATCCCAGCCAAGGACCTTGTTCCCCCAGTATGAACCATGAACCCGCTGAATCTGAATGTGAAGATGAAACGATGACCACTAGAAGCAGGGAGCTCTCTTCTTCCCCATGCTAGCCTTTCCTTAAAACAGTTTCTTTTGTTTTTTGTTACCATTTCTATGTTTGTCCCTTCATTCAGTCTAGTAATGACAGTCTCAAGTAGTAACCATGGTAGTCGGCCACACTTAATGCTTTTGAATTCTAGAAGGAACTCAAAAAGAGACAAACAAGTCAGTCATAGTAGTAACACACGGAGAATGAATTGTGAAATCTAAGAGACTGAATATCATGTCAAGCATAAGCTTTTTCAAAGCAATTAAACTGGGCTTTTAATGACATTACTTAGACTTTCCAGACAAAATGTGTAACAATACAGCTAATTTTAATAAAATGGCTTTGAAATCCCCAAACTCAAATATAATCTCATGAAGTAATTGTTTGTGATAACACCTTAATATGTTTTATACCATCATTATGAAAAACAGTGCAAGAGAAAGGAGAAAAAGTTCTTTATTGTGAGTTAAAAACTTTGAAACCTAAATCAATCATTTTTATTGTTTCAAGAAATGTTTCCCCACGGCTATTTTAGTAGCAAAATCAAAGTCAGGAGCCCAGGCTTCTGTAAACAAAGTTTAATTGTATCCCCTCCCCCTTTCTTCTCTGTCTCCTAATTTCCTCAGTACTTTTTAAGGAGCGAGAGGCATCCCTATGAATGATGCTGTTATAGGTTCTAAGGTAGAGGATGTGATGATGATGATCTTTGGGAAACGGTGAGGTGAATGTTGTCCACAAAACTGCTTTCTAGCGGGGTGTCTGTGGGAAACTATACCTCTTCTGTGGGGTCTTCTGAATGTAGCTAATACTATTTTTGTTTGGGCTGGAAGTTCCTTATTATTATTATTACACTTTAAGTTCTAGAGTACATGTGCACAACGTGCAGGTTTGTTACATATGTATATATGTGCCGTGTTGGTTTGCTACACCCATTAACTCATCATTACATTAGGTGTTTCCTCTAATGCTATCCCTCCCCCATCCCTCCATCCTACGACAGGCCCTGGTGTGTGATGTTCCCTGCCCTGTGTCCAAGTGTTCTCATTGTTCAATTCCCACCTATGAGTGAGAACATGCAGTGTTTGGTTTTCTGTCCTTGTGATATTTTGCTGACAATGCTGGTTTCCAGCTTCATCCAAGTCACTACAAAGGACATGAGCTCATCCTTTTTTATGGCTGCATAGTATTCCATGGTGTATATGTGCCATATTTTCTTAATCCAGTCTATCATTGTTGGACATTTGGGTTGGTTCCAAGTCTTTGCTATTGTGAATAGTGCCGCAATAAACATACGTGTGCATGTGTCTTTATAGCAGCATGATTTATAATCCTTTGGGTATATACCCAGTAATGGGATGGCTGGGTCAAATGGTATTTCTAGTTCTAAATCCTTGAGGAATCATCACACTGTCTTCCACAATGGTTGAACTAGTTTACACTCCCACCAACAGTGTAAAAGTGTTCCTATTTCTCACATCCTCTCCAGCACCTGTTGTTTCCTGACTTTTTAATGATCTCCATTCTAACTGGTGTGAGATGCTATCTCATTGTGGTTTTGATTTGCATTTCTCTGATGACCAGAGATGATGAGCATTTTTAAGTTCTATCCTCTCCATATGTCCGTGGGGCTGTTGTAAATATTCTTTTTCTGGGCTTCATGCAGTACCCAGAGCATTTCCTTTTTCCTTCTCTTTTTTAAGGCTAGGATGCATCTGTTTTCATAAGGTTTGTGATAAAACAACACTCAAGTTTTGCAAGTTACACGATTGTCATCACCACTCTAATTTTTTGTGAAATAGCATTTTAACTAATTACTTCCAAGAGGGTTTATTTCTAATGGAAAAAAAAAAAAACAATAAATAATTTTAGACTTACCCCATGCAAGAAATGACAAATTCACAGAAGCAAACATGTTTAGGCTACACTGTATACAATCTACAGATTGCCTGCTATTCTCAGTTTCTTGCATGTATTTCTTATACATCTACATGCTAATTTCCGCACTTCTGTCTCTCTGAATCCCTGGCAGATGGCAATGGCTAGTGACTTCCCATTCACATATCAGAAAAACATGGGCTGGGCGCCGTGGCTCACGCCTGTAATCCTAGCACTTTGGGAGGCCAAGGTGGGCGGATCACGAGGTCAGGAGATCGAGACCATCCTGGCTAACATGGTGAAACCCCGTCTCTACTAAAAATACAAAAAATTAGGCCGGCGCGGTGGCGGGAGCCTGTAGTCCCAGCTACTCGGGAGGCTGAGGCAGGAGAATGGCATGAACCCAGGAGGCAGAGCTTGCAGTGAGCCGAGATAGTGCCACTGCAGTCTGGCCTGGGCGAAAGAACGAGACTCTGTCTCAAAAAAAAAAAAAAAAAAAAAAAAGAGAAAAACATGAGTCTGGACACACTTCCGAGAGCATGGGACATGGTAGGAATTTACTGGATAATAGGAACTGATATGTTATTTTGAGAGTGCTAAAATTCCCCCAGTGAATGTAGCTTTGCCTATATTTTATATAACTTATTGGTTTGGGTTTGATAATTAAAAATATCAAAATTATCCTGGGGCAGGACCCAAGGATGATATTATACAGTGAGAATTGAGTCCCACATGCCAGTCTTGTCATTTTCTTCCTCAGATAAAGTGCAAAATTTTGTCATCAATAAAATGAAAGAGAGATTTTACAGAAAAATTGCCAATTTTTGTCCATGAAGATGAGGGCAATATTCTAAGTATCAACGGACTAAAAGATGGCATATACTTTTTAGTGGGACATCCATGCAAGACTGGATTTCTTACCTGTTGACTATTACAGTAAATAGAAAATAATTATTTTAATTAAGTGACTACAATTTAGGGCATTTGTTGTAGAAATTTACAAATGTTTCCCATTGCTTGACTTCAGGGGGCACCATTTTTACATCATCCATTTCTAATAGCATGGCCAAGAGTATACTCCAAGAAGCAAATGAGGTATAGCATATGAGACAAAGTAGAAACACTTAAGGGGTTGGAGAAATTATCATCTGTATCTCTGTGATGCAAAGGAAAGCAAAAAACAAAGAAACAAGCAAAAAAGAACAAGTGGTCGCCAAGCTGGACTACAGTGATAAAACCATGGCTCACTGCAAACTCCGCTTTCTGGGCTCAAGCAATCCTCCCACCTCAGCCTCATGAGTAGCTGGGACTACAGGTGCTCACCACCACACCTGGCTAATTTTTGTATTTTTAGTAGAGACAGATTTTTGCCACATTGGTCAGGCTGGTCCCAAACTCCTGAGATCAAGCAATCCACCCACTTTGGCCTACCAAAGTGTTGGGATTACAGGCATAAGCCACCACACCCGGCCACTGCATTTTTTTAATGGGAAATAAGCATATTCATTACATATAAAATTATATATTTAGAAATTTTGTAGGCTTTATAAATTCTGTTGGATAATGGAAAAAATTTTATTATATTTTTTGTGTATGAGAATATATGTTATAAAGTAAAATCTACATAGAGGGAAATGGGATTGTGAGGATAGTAATCATAGGTGAGGAGATGGATGAATGAAGGGTCTTACACTACTATAAGGAGCTGTTACTATATCTTCTTCATATTTTTATAAAACATATCTTATTAGAAGACTTAAGTTACTTATTTTTTTTTCTGATTTGTGTATAATCACCTCCATTTTGAAGGCTATTAGTCTGGGAAACCTACAAGAACATTGCGGTAGGCAAGCTCAAGTATGTTAACAACAACAAAAATAGTTCTGTGAATGCCTTTACATAATATAAGGTCTACATATTCTCTCTAGATCTGTGCGCCATAAGACTGGATTTTGAAAAGCTGAGGCATAGACTGATAACTCTTTACCACACTTGTTTTTTCTTCTTTCTGGATACATAGCTTGGCTATATTTCCATACAACTCTGTCCCAGTTAATGTGTACCACTTTTAGAGGGTGGTCCATATAAATGTTTCTTCCAGTTCTTTCAACATGTGTCACTTGAAAAAGGAGAACTCTGAAGCCCTCTAGGAAGTTGGAGCTATAATACTGGAGGCCAGTTTCCTGAATTACTCCCTGATAAAAGCCACCCAGACCAGAAATGCCTTTATTGGAATATTATTAATGAGAAACACATTTTAAACTTTCAGCCACTTTAACTTTGGGGATTGTTTGTTAAAACAGCTGGTGTTACCCAAACTGTTAAAGGAGTCTACTAAATGTCATTTCATTTTTTTCCCTCCTCAAACTCAGAATGAATTGGGACACAGCCGTGGGCATTAAAACTATTTCAAGAAGTGCAACTTAGCGTTCAGGGCTGACCTCATGAGCTTCCAGAGACATCAGAGTAAGTGACCCTTATTCTAGTTTCGAAGCTCTCTTCTAGTTCTAAGCATGCATATAAATTTTAAGCAGGATTTCTTAGCCTGCAGGGGCTGAGGATGATTAATAAGTCCTGCTGTTATGCATAAATGCACTGACCTATACTGTGCCCTTCAGTCAAATTGTATATTGTTTAATCTTGATAAATGAAGTGCACCAGGCCCAGATAAGCTAGTCCCTGGAATATGTCCAGATACGCCTGAAGGAAGAATGACTCAAGCTGGGTGTGTAAAGCTACACTTTGGAGGATAGAGCTTCCCACAGGTGCAATGGAACTCTCACTTCTCACTTGCTCAGAAATTATGATCTGCAGTGAGTCTCCCCTGGTAAGGAAACTGGTGTCCAGCTCCTTGAAACATGTTCTAGAGAATAGCATTCATTACCCTCCAGTGAACTTAAACATGCTTCTTGGCTCCTGTGCATTTTAGGTAAGTAAGCTTTATTTGATTTCCCCAGGTGGTGTCGGTGTCTAGTCTTTTCATAAATTTGAGCTTACTATTAACATGGAGTGGACATCCACAGCCCGAGATACATTGCCATGTCTTGCATTAGAAGCAAATCAACCTAAAGTTTTTTTGGAAACAACTTACGAAGTTTCATTTGATTTGATTTGATTTGATTTTTAATAATTCCCTGAAATGCTGTGATAGAGTAGTGAATTCATTTCTGGTATGTTTTAAAAGTAATTCAAGGAAAATAATTTTGCAGAATCCTGATTTAGATAATATGAATAGTGAATAGGAAAATGATGAAATTGTTGCTGCTTTTTATAGAGCCTTAGAATCATGGAAATCATTTGCTTTCAGGTATAAAAGGGAATAATTTTATTTTCTACTTTTTACTTTAAATTTCTGTTATCTATGTCTACATGCTTCTGTCCATTTCTTCATAGTTTGTTTTTAAATAATATGCTTCTACCATTCTCTTAAAGCATTTTACTTTTTTAGCTTGAGTATAAATTGGTTGACACTGGCTGCAAATTATTTTTGCTATTCTAATTTGTCTATTTTTCTTTTTCTTGAAATGGAATAAATAAGCTTCACACACACACACACACACACACACACACACACACACAGAGACACACACACAGAGCCCTAAACAACAAAAAAAAATCACACAGCACCAGCAAACTACTAGGATTTACTGTAGGATAAAAGCTCTACATCGCCCTGCATACAAACGTTCTGCATACTTCTGCAAATTTTTATGCATTACTCAATCCATTAAAAATCACCTTGGAAGAAATTGCAAACACAATAGAAACTAAATGAGATAGTCACAGAGAACAACAAAAATAGTAATTTAAGCCCCCATACATCAAGTGTGTTCAGTCTACTTTTGGTTCTTCGGGTTCTCTTTAAAATTGAATTGAGTTTGTATATGCATATGTATGTAGGAGTGGAGGATGGAATTAATCATCCCAAACATCCTACACTCACTCCTCTAATATTTCTTTTGTTAATGTGCAAATCTGTTCTCTTCATTACTGTGATACTGCATTTAAATTATAACACAATTAGAGATCATTAACTTTCTCCTTTATAATCAGCCATTTTCATAGGCCTTTGATATACAAGCACCTATAATATATTCTTACTTATCTCACACTTTCACTTACTGAAGTGTCAAAACAACATTTTTACATCATTGATATTTGTTTTAGTTTCTGCAAGCTGGCTGTTAGAGGATGATTACTTCTCTTAAATTACCTCTTACCCTCATCTTGCTATCTTTTTAAAAGGAAAGAAAAAGCACTATAAAAATCAGACACTTTGGGTTCTGAACCTTTTATTTTGCGTGAAAAAATACTTATTTATGGATGCTAAATCACACTGATGCGGAAGACAAACTGGCTCTTCGTTTTTTTTTTTTTTTTTTTTTGGCACTTTATAGAGGAAATGTGTGGAGAACAGATCTTTCCTAAGGTATTATATTCATGTGCCTTAAAGATTAAGAATACTCAATGCGCCAAGAAGTGCTATATACCAAAAAAAGTTTGTATCGATTAATGTATCTAAATTCAGTTAAAGTTTCTTTCAATTTAATGTGCTTGCAGATGTAAAATTGCATGTTTAAGTTTTGCAGTTATGTATTAAATCTGGTGCTACACTTCTAATGTCTAATAGGTTTTATTCAATTTCAATTTATTTGTTTTATAGTTTGCCAGAATGTGCTTATGAAAGGCACTCTCAGTCATAAAGATAAAATTATAAGCAGAATGGCACATAACTATTTTTTTAAATAATAAACTTTCTGATTTTAGAGACTTGTATTCTTTCATAGGTCCTGGTTCTCTTTCACTCTCTGACCTATAAGAACCCATACAGCATGCATTGCTGTGTATGGAAAAACAGTAAAGGGAAGTACAGCCACCTTTTGTGTCCCATGAATAGCAAAATCTCTTTGACTAATCTCTTGTTTCAGGGTACGTCCACTCCTCGTTTAAAGAATGTAAATGGCTGGGCGTGGTGGCTCATGCCTGTAATCCCAGCACTTTGGGAAGCCGAGGCGGGCAGATTACAAGGTCAGGAGTTCAAGACCAGCCTGGCCAATATGGTGAAACCCCGTCTCTACTAAAAATACAAAAATTAGTCGGCCGTGATGGTGGATGCCTGTAGTCCCAGCTACTCAGGAGGCTGACTCAGGAGAATTGCTTGAACCCAGGAGGCAGAGGTTGCAGTGAGCCAAGATTGCGCCACTGCACTCCAGCCTAGGGGACAGAGTGAGAATCCATCTCAAAAAAAAAAAAAAAAAAAACAGAAGGTAGCCACACTCAATAGTCACTAGCACATTGTTTTGAATAGACTATATACTGAAAGATATCTGCTGGATATAGAATGATATCAGGAAAAAGTCCAGACGCTATAATCCATCTCACTTACCAGCATTTAGCGACCTTTCAGCTTCATTACTGAGTTTCACCCAATGTCCCTTAGGTGAGTGACTTGAAGCCTCCTTCATAATATTTGGCAGGAGAAAAGATGAGGTCATTGCTCCATCAATCCCATCATGTCATGTCTGCTCATATGTCGTAGCTTATAACTAGTCACATGGCTCTGTCCAAGTGCAAGGGGGGCATCGCAGGTGGAGGTCCGTCTCCATGTGCCTTAAAAAGAAAATAACCAAATATCAGGGGAAAACAATAATATGAGCCATAGTGCCTGATATATACTATGAAATTCATAGAGATTTAATGAGTATTAATCAGGATTCAATGGCTGCAGGAGACAAACAGTTTCACAAACAAGGGTAATTAACTGGCTCATAGGCAATATCTCAAGAAAGGTGGGGTATTGTTACACTTTATGTGTTGCAGAAACACAGATGCTCCAATTTTACATGTTCTTTCTGTGTATGTAACAGTCTTTGCCTTCTGGGTCTCAGCTTTATCTCTCAGGTTGGCGTCTGTCACAGCTGTAGAGATAGTCATTGTCAATTCCTAGTTTCACAGTCTCCCATTTTCCAATGGAGTCTTTTTCTTTGTTTCCAGTTCAAATGTATTATTGAAGAACCCTGGTTCTTAATTTAGCTTCAGGACCTATTGAATCAGTCTGTGGAAGCTGGAATAATATGATTAGGGCAGCTGAAATGAAGAATGCTTCTTTAGACCAATCACTATGTCCATGAGGCCGACTAAGGACTACGTGACCCTAATAAATTCTAATTTCTACAGCTTCTTATCTGGATCCTGAAGCAGTTTTGGCCTTTATACTATGAGAGACTGAATACACTAGCAGACAATGGTGGTTCCACAAACAGAAAATCAACTCTGACCTCTGCAGCAACCAGTCTGCAGCAATCAGTCCAAATGCTTAGGAATTAGTGGATAACTGCCAGCTACACTGTTTCCCTCCAGCTTCCAATTTAGAACCAACCAGAGAATGCTAATTATGCAGTTTCACCAATCAAATAGGATGTTTTGCTTCTAGTTATCCAACCTTTAGATTCCCCATGACAATAATTTCCCTACCAGGGCATTCCTGCAGCCTTCTGGTTTTCCCACGATAAAGCTTTCTCACTGCCTGCCTGCCTTTGATTCGTTGCCATGTTGCAAGTGATGGTGGCCAACTCCCTGGCTACAGCAAGCTCTGACTGAATAACCTGTATTTCTTTTCGTTTGAGCAGTCTTAGCTTATTTTTATAACTATTAAGGAAACGTTGCAGCAACCCTTACACTAAATGAACTTAATTATGCCAAACCTTTACTTACTACTTAAACAAATACTTTTCCAGACAATGTTACCAATGTCCCCTTTGTTGTGAAATCTTGTAGATACTGTTAAATTAGTAGAATCCTCTTACTTTCTTTTCCCTGTCAGTTTTACAGTATCCAACTGGTCCTGTGTGTGATAGAAAACATTTCTATAAGGTAACACAGTATATTTCAACCCACACTATTACTGTTGATGAGATTACTTTGCTATTCACATCTCATAACATTAGCAAAAATGCACGCATCTTAAACTGCCTTCTTTTTCCCCTCCAGGATGAAGGACAACCACATGTTTAGCTGACAGTGATTCAAACTCTCATCTTGTCCAAAACTGACTTAAATGGCATAACTTTAATTAACTCTGATCTTACATTATCTGTTGACAGTTTTCACCTAGAATAGATAAAATTAACCTTGTTTTGGATATTCTCTTATCTCTGAAGACTCAATCTGCCTGGGTTGCTGAATCAATTTTTGTAACTGGAACTCACAATCCAGCCTGAGGCAAAAAGTGAAAAGTGTATGAGAGAGAGAACATTTATGTAGATAGTAGACAAGCACTAGAAATTTTCCATGATTTTGGAATGAAGGGCTCTTAGGTTCATTTTCGACTCTTAGCTGCAAATATAAAAATTAAAAAGAAAGTTAATGTTTTATCTGACTCCTTAAGAAATTATAAGCTAATTTAAACATATCTACTCCAGTGAAATAGAAATGAAATCTAAAGTTAATTCTCAGGCATATTTCTTTGCAAGAAATGCTTCTCTTCATAGAAAGCTGCCCAAGTAAACAAAATACTCCCTCATTGTAAACATTTATTCCTCTTTATGAAAAGTTACTTGTAAAAGAATTTTAACTAGGTATTGAGATTTATTTGACAGTTCAATGATAGCCACTTGGTGGCTCCTAAATCCATACAAATAACATTAGCAATCACACTGCGTGGATCTACCTAAAATATTAAAGGTAACTCAGAATCAGTGTTACTAAGATATCAGTGGATGAGTTTGTCTAGAGAAGAGCAAGCATGACTTATCTGTAAATTCTGTAACCACCACAATGCTGATTAATCTGTAAAAGTGGGTCAAAACTTTCAACCACTATCACAGGCACTTTAACCCCCTATAAATGGACATTGTATAAATACCTTAGTCCCAAGGAAACCAATATGTCTGGGAGATTGTTTGTGAATGTCCCTGGTGGAGCAAAGCCTAGGTATAAAATCTTATTGGTGTGTTTTCCCCACCTGGGATCTCGTGTCAACCCTGTCAACTGAAGGAAGGGCTCATTTTACAAGGAAATGTTTTTGATGACTTTGAATGGTTGTCTTTATCTCCAAAGTGTAATCTGCAAAGTATATAAAAGATAGAGATATTAAGTTGTTTGTTAAAAATAAATAATCTGAATGTTCAGAATGACCTCATCTCCCTTGTTCTATAGTGCTTCTTTCAGTGTTAATAGCCATGTGATCCTCAGCTTTAGATCTTACAGGCTTTTACTTGTGAAGTGGTAACTGTAAGAACCATGAACTTGGATCTAGTTACTCAATTCACCAATTGTTCATTTTGTTGTAGCTGTTGTTATTTTTCTTTATGAGACAGGGTCTTGCTCTGTTGCCCAGGCTGATGTACAGTGGCATGATCATGGCTCATTGCAGCCTTGAACTCCTGGGGTCAAGCAATCCTCCAAACTCAGCCTTCTGAGTAGCTGGAACTACAGGCATGCACCACCATACCTCACCATTTTCTTTTTATATATATATATGTTTTTTTTTTTCGGTAGATAATTAGTTCTTCATTGTTAAGTTTATAAAATACCAGCCAGAGGCCAGGCACAGTGGCTCATGCCTATAATCACAGCATTTTGGGAGGCTGAGGCAGATGGACCACTTGAGGCCAGGAGTTCAAGACCAGCCTAGACAACATGGTGAAATCCTGTCTCTACTAAAAATACAAAAAAATTACAAAAAATTAGCCGGGCATGGTAGTGCCTGCCTGTAGTCCCAGCTACTTGGGTGGCTGGGGCATGAGAATCACTTGAACCCAGAAGTCAGAGGTTGCAGTGAGCCAAGATTGCGCCTCTGCACTCCAGCCTGGATGACAGAGAGATGCGCTCTCAAAAAAATAAGAATAAAAATACAGCAAGAGATCGATTTAACTATTAATTATTGTTTAATGTAATTAGCTACATACCTATCATATAATTAAAATACAGTATTGAGATGTCATAGGGACACTTCAAACCAGATTAAGTTTATTTTAAAAGTAAATTGAGAGATTTTACTTTACAGAAAATAAACCAATTTGGTTAGTTTGCCCTTTAGGCTTCTAATTTTGATCTGAGGGCTGCTAAGCCTGGAGATTACACAAAGACTTTGTGAGGCGTACTGCGGTCAGGCAAAGACTTTTAAAGAACAGGTTTCCAGGTGTCACATTTGAATACTTCTTTCATCATTCTTGCGTCCGTCTTTCATTTCTTCCTTTTCAAAAGAATTCTTCTCCCACAATGTTTATTCTTTTAAAAGAGAAAAATATTTCTCCACTTTTTTGAAGTTTGCGTTGGTGCTTTGTCCCCAGGTGTTAAATTTCCAGGATGCAAAACGAAGGGGCAATTCAAAACATTCATCTCCATTTCTCAAAAGTAAGTCACCTTGACGACTGGGTAACAAAATCTTGCTAATCATTTGTGTTTTTTGTTTTGTTTTGTTTTAGATTTTTAATTACTTTCAAAAATTTGAAGAAATACCTAGTTGAATTGTCAATGGACACCTGCAATTTTTGTTGTCATTCTTCAAAGGAGTTCAAAGAATCAAATGTCATTGTTATAATAAAGCCCTTCCAATCCTATCCACTTACTTCTAAGAACAAGATTTCTCAGTTCTTAGATCTTATAAAAATAATGATATAGGAATAAGAATGACGTGGAACCTGCCACCTTCTAGCAATAAGGAAGATTCATTTATAAAGACACGAATTTATAGGCAAAACACGGGGAGGTAAATTTCAAAAAATGCTTTTGAAAATAATTGAATTTTAAAATGTCACATGTTTATGTTTTAATTCAACTTTTAATAAATAATGTAATTCAAAAGAAAAAACAACTGTAAAGCAACAAAAATTAAATATAAATTTACTTTTGTAATCCATATAATAAATTATCTTTACGCACTAAAACAGTAAATTATACCGATAAACATTTTGTTTAGAAAGTAGAAATGAAATTCAAGTCAAGAAAACAAGATTTTTAAGTGTAAAATTTCTGACCGTAAAAGAAGCACTTCTTCCTTCCTTTTCGAAATGAATAATATTGAATATAAATTAACTATAATTTCTAGATTTCTTTATAAATATTTAAAAGTGTCATAGTAGTATTATTTTAAAATTTTAACATTTTTAATTTACTGGGAATTGCAATTACTTAAACCCATAATGAATATAATTTAGCTATCCAGATAAATATATGTAAATATATATATTAAAAATTACCTTAGTGATACAAGAGAAAAAAATGTTTGAAAATTACTTTCCTATCTATGGGAGTGGGGGAAGCCTTTTCTGTATTACTAAAAGGTAGATACCTTTTCTGCCTTCCTGGTTGTTAGAGTAATTTTTCCTGAAGAAATCATGTATTTGCATATATTTTTGTGTAAATCATTTATTTGTTCCCTTAATATACATGTGACCCTTTTTTAAAACTGAAATGAGCTTATTGCCAGAGTCATAACACAGGAATGTTTTCTTCTCAAGGTCCTCAGAGCCATCATTTTGAAATATTAACATCAGGAAAGATGGCACCCCCACTCATGTCCCTGTCATTGTTTGAGTTTAGCCCAGCTACCTTGATAGATATTTTATTTTTCCTCTGAATAAAGCAAATCAGTAGGTCAGATGGGTACTCTGATTACCACATACATTTAGGATGGAGTAAGAAAGAATGTATAGCAAATGGACTGTCGGGTCCTCTTATTAGGAGGACAAGTTGTCATTAATGTTGAGAATGTGCATGTAGTCCCCTCGAGGTGGATTGCACCCATAAACTCAGCACTTTGGAAGGCCAAGGTTGGAGGATTGCTTGAGGCAAGCGGCTTGAGACTCGCCTGGGTAAATTAGCAAGACTCAGGACTCAGTCTCCACAAAAAACAATTAAAAATAATTAGCTGGGTATGGTGGCACATACCTGTAGTCCCAGCTACTTAGGAGGCTTAGTTGGGATGATTGCTTGAGCTGAGGAGGTCAAGGCTGCGGTGAGCCAAGATCGTGTAACTGCATTCAAGCCTGGGCAACAGAGTGAGACCCTGTCTCTATAAAAAGTAAAAAAGAGGCCAGGCGCGGTGCCTCACACCTGTAATCCCAGCACTTTGTGGGGCTGAGGGGGGCGGATCACAAGGTCAGGAGATGGAGACCACCCTGGCCAACAAGGTGAAACCCCGTCTCTACTGAAAATACAAGAAAATTAGCCCGGCGTGGTGGATGGCACCTGTAGTCCTAGCTACTGGGGAGGCTGAGGCAGGAGAATGGCGGGAACCCGGGAGGCGGAGCTTGTAGTGAGCTGAGATTGTGCCACTGCACTCCAGCCTGGGCGACAGAGTGAGACTCCGTCAAAGAAAAAAAAAAATAATAATAATAATAAAATAAAAAAGAGAGAGCAAGAGAATGTGCAAGTAATTATTTTATCTTCTTGACTACATAGAAAAGCAAGGGTTCCTTCCTTCTGTTTTTGCAGTCTCGTTAGTGGATTGCCTGTCATGCACGTCACACTTTGGTTAAATCTTTATTCAGCAATAAAACCACAATAAAATGGAGATAATTTTTTTTTCCTTTTCTACATTTGAGAGAGGATTTTCTGACTTGGTAAGAGAGTTTATTCTTAATATTTCCCCCAATACCTATGGAATGTAGAGAGATCTTTGGAAATGAATACAATAATGTACAGGAAGATTCAGAAGGAAGATAGGGAAATGACTGTCTCATCACAGCTAGTGGAAAGGCTTGATTTCTTTGAAACTTTCAAGAGAACACCCGGAAAGTGAAAGTTTGAAAAGGATACTTTTAGGCTTCCTAATCTCAGTCTCTGAATGTCTAAGAAATTAAAATCCTTCTTATAGAAGTAGAGACAAATAGTAATTTACGTTGCAAAAGCCCTGGGATGTGGAGATCTTCCCACCACCATTATCCCACATCTAGGTATGCTACCTGAGATGCAAATTAATATGCATGACACATAGGCAGTGCAGGATGCTTTGGGTTCATGGAAGGAAGTAATACATTATTACAAATTTAGATCATTTGGCAAGAATGACATTTTAACAAACATGTCTTTAGAAAAGTCACTTGGAATTTGGATAGAGCATACTGTCAGTAAATAAGAGACCTAGATGTTATCACAACCACTAGAGAGTTAAGAAAGAAAAAACGTCACTGAGACCAATCTCTGTGGTTAAATGTCTAAATACTTCATAGAAAGGTTTTCGACAAATAAACTGAAGAGCAGTGAAGGTCAGATTCCTGAATAGCCAGAAGTTTGGTGAAAATATCCATATGCTTACACATAGATTAGACCAAGCATTGCAGAGAAGATGCACATCAGTATCCAACCAAATATCCTTCTATCACCTCGTGTAAGGGATACTGAGATGAAAGGCTTTATTATTATTATTTTTGTAAACAGGGAGTGCACACTAGAGAAAAAAATATGGCAGGATAATTGATTGAGTCGATAACCATGACTGTTTTCCCCAGCTCCAGTGAATGAGAGGTAGTATTTGCCAAAGAAAGAGAAGTGATATTACCTCCTCCTTCCAGAAGGATGGTCAGGGATTTGTGTCTTAGAAATGGGAGCCTAATTTTCCCTACTAGGGGAAAACAAAAGGCTTTTGCAGGCAATCAGGATAATGCAGCTTTGGAGATAGCTTTGGGATGCATGTAGTCTTATAGGGCTAAAGGAGCAGAGAAGCTTGATATGGAGGATAAGCGGTTAAGTAGTGATGGAGGAGTGTGGGTCTTTTCTCACTACTCCACTTAGCACCCCAAAGGCTGCAAGATGTCCAGAAGATTTGCCTATAGAAACTTCCCAATGGAGCTATAAGGGGCCAGGCTTTGGGTGCTACAAAGAAATCTGACTGTGGTAATAACTGTGCATAGGCCTTGAATTTGGAACCTGTTTCCTTTTGAATAGCTCAGAAAGACTGTATGGTGGCCATCTTAGGGATGGTGGCAATCGTTTAGAAAGGCTTTCTCCATTTGTCTGAATTACAAAACTTCTGAAACTTTCTACAATATTAGGGAAGGAGAATGGACTTCAAAATAACAGATCTAATTTCTTCCAAAAATAATTCAGGTAGGGAGAGAACCACATTTAATTTTATTTAACATAATAAACAAATGTGACATTTTGCATTAAGAAACTTCATAACTCTTAATAATAGAGTTGCTAGCTTTTCAGTAGTAAACTTGCTCAGTATTGATGGCTGCATATGCATCTACTTGGCCAATTTCAGTAATCAATAATTATGAAGCCTGTCAAATGATGAGAGCTCCTAACTGGAGATGCGGGGGAAAGAATCTGAGTGTCATCACTGCAGAGATCATCTTCGGGCATCTTTTTATGGGGACCCTCCTCCCTCTTAAAAACCTCACTTTCTTTCTTAAGTGGTTAAATGGGCCGTGGTTTTATTTTCAAATGCCTTCTTGTCTGTAGTTCTATATTTGATATTTCTAACAATTATCTCATTGACTAAGAATATTTGACAGCAGAATGCTTTTCCTGTGTCTATTCTTATTTAATATAGCTGTCTGGAACGATGAATTATTATTTTCAGGAAGTGAAAAATTGGATATGGATTTATACACTTATATATCACTACATTAACATATGGAGAAAGCAAAGTGGCACAGTACAAAGAGTGTGGACTTTGGATATAAGCAGTATTAGAGTTTGATCCTGATTCTGTCACCTTTATTGAACCGTTTTCTTTAGATTATTTGACTAATTGCTATGTAACTAGAACTTTATAATTTTAAAATTACTATTAAGTAGAGTACTTTATGAAGATTAGGTGGAATAATTTATGAATATATATATATTTTTGGCAATAGGTTGTCAAAGTAGTAGGAATTAATATTAAATGTAACAGCTTTAAAATTTTGATTATTTTACAGTAATAATAAATTGATAGAAAATAAATTCTTCCAAATTATAAGAAATAACATAGTGGAATAGTTTCTGTGGGAATGTTACCAGCTCTTCTTTTTATATATGGTAGAATTTGGCTGTGAACCCATCAGGTCCCGGCCTTTTTTTGGTTGGTAGACTATTTATCACTAATTCAATTTTGGAGATCATTAATGATGTGTTCAGAGAATCAATTTCCTCCAGACTCAGGCTTAAGAGGGTGCATGTTTCTAGAAATTTATCCATCTTTTCTAGGTTTCCTAGTTTGTTTGCATAAAGGTGTTTGCAGCAGTTTCTGATGGTTGTTTTTATTTCTATAGGGTGAGTAGTAACATTCTCTTCATCATTTCTAATTGTGTTTATTTGGATCATCTCTCTTTTCTTCTTTATTAGTCTAGCTAGTGGCCTGTTTTATAATTTTTTTCGAAAAACCAACTCCTGGATTCATTGATCTTTTGAAAGGTTTTTCATTTCTCAATTTCCTTCAGTCCAACTCTGAGTTTTGTTATTTCTCGTCTTCTGATAGCTTTGGGGTTGCTTTGTCCTTTCTTCTCCAATTCTTTCCGTTGTGAAGTTAGGTTGTTAATTTGAGAGCATTCTAAATTTTTGATGTGGGAAGTGCTATGAATTTCTCTCTTAAAACTGCCTTAGCAGTTTCCCAGAAATTCTGGTATGTTGTATCTTTGTTCTCCTTAGTTTCAAAGAACTTCTTGATTTCTGCTTTAATTTCATTATTTAACCAAACATCATTCAGAAGGATATTTTTTAATATCTATGTAATTGCATGGTTTTGAGCAATTTTCATAGTCTTGACTTATATTTTTATTGCTCTATGGTTTGGGAGTATGTTCAGTATGATTTCGGTTCTTTCATATTTGTCAAAGATTGTTTTATGTCCAATTATGTGGTCAATTTTAGAGTACGTGTCATGTGATGATGAGAAGAATGTATATTCTGTTGTTTTGGGGTGGAGAATTCTGTAAAGGTCTATCAGATCCATTTGGTCCAATGTTGAGTTCAGGTCCTGAATATCTTTGTTAACTTTCTGCCTTGATGATCTGTCTAGTGTTGTAAGTGGAGTGTTGAAGTCTCCCATTATTATTTTGTGGGAGTCTGTGTCCTTTGTAGGTCTCTAAGAACTTGCTTTATGAATCTGAGTGCTTCTTCCTTCCTTTTTTCCTTCCTTGCCTCCCTCCTTTTCTCTGAATACCCCTTCCTCCTTCTCATAAAGCTGTAATCAGTGCTTTCTTTGGCTGGCATAGGTGCTTATCTGGAGGCTCTGAGGAGAAATCTCCTAGGCTCATTCTGGTTGTTGGAAACATTAAATTATTTCTCACGTTTTTTCCAGGTAGTCTCTTACATCAAGATTGCCATACAAATCAAATCTTTCTCATATTTCTGAGCTCTGACTTCCCTTTCTGCCTTGTTTCTCTGACTTGGGCGCCTCTGCCTTCAGCTCTTTTGCTTTTAAGAGTTCATGTGATTATATTGGGAATATCTGAATAGTTGAAGATAATTTTCCTATTTTAATGTCATCTGCAAATTTTTTTCTGTTTTTGTTGTTGTTGTTTGGTTGTTATTTGGCCATCCACAGGTTGAACAAGAGTGGCTGAATGTCATAGGGGACAAAATTATGCCTATTGCAGCTGCTGAGACATTGTGTTTCATGCTTGAGTAATTCTTATCCCTGCTGGACTGGCCCAACTCTGTGACCCAATCTCCCCCGTAAAAAAAAAAAAAAAATACCCTCTCTCCCTGCCACCTACCACCACCAGGGGTAGGAACACTGTCAGTCAGCAGAGTCTTCATGCATGTCTTTTCCTTTGGTCCTACCTTCTTCCTTGGTGTTGGTGTGCTGAAGAAAGGAGTGCTTCTTTCTATTCATCCTTACTCATTTTATCACAAAGATCACAGTTACCACCAGTAGTATATACTATATGCAGTATACATTGAGAACAGCTGGCTTTGCAGAAGATGTCACAATCTAGTGAGACTATCTTTTGTGCAGTTGGGAAGAAAGCTAATGTTCACTATGTCAGAGCCTGTACTGCATATTTATCAATAATCTGGCTATTAATTAGTAAATTAAGGATTCAAAGTCAGGTTGACCTTGATAAAAATCAGGTCCTTCCTCTTGCATTTGATAACACAATTTTTATTAAATTACACTAAAATTGTGGGCAGTATCATGATTTCAGAAATTGCCATCATATGCGTATACTAGATTGTATCTAATGCTATGTATTTGATGAAAGCTATGGCCTAGCAGATGTGAGATATAAAATAAAACAAACATGGATACTGAACAGATAAAACATTTATCAAGACCAGCTCTTATAAAAATATTTATTTCGTTTTTGTTTTCCATATTATAGTCACAGGTTAACTATCCAGTTGCTGATTTGTTTTATTTTATAGCACTTTACATTCAATTGTTTGTAATCAAGAATGCCTTATTACTATACAATGATGTCTTTGAAATTAGGAATTGGCCATTTTAAGTCGGGATTTCTACCTTGTAATTAGCACATTCATTGTGTTTATCTGAATGCCTGCAACTCATAAGGCATTTGCTCATCAGCAAATATTTCTGAAAGTACAAATCATGTTTAGATCTCCAGTAGATATCAAAATTTCATAGATTAAAGTTATAATTCTTGCCTTCAAGGAACCCACACCCTTGTATTCAGACCCTCTTATAATGATTTATGAAGTACAAAGTGTGCATGACAGTCATGAGAAATAAAACTACTGTGTTCTTTATGCCCGATGCCAGAGTGGTCTTTCTAATTGTGAGTTAGGTACTATAGCTTCCCGATTTAAGCCCTTTCAATGGCTTCAATTGTTATTGAAAACAATTATCCATGACCCTCATTCATTGGTGCATTATTCATTCAGCAAGCATTTCAAGCTGTTATGCCCCAAGAAATGTTCCTAATGATAAACACGGTTAATAAATTGTTTTAACTTTCCAGAAGCTTATGGTACATGGAGCATAAATAGAAAAATGAGCAAATGTTTGAACAAGAAAATAAATAAATACACATAATTTGAAATATAATTGCATATAAATATTACAAACTCAATATATATGTGTATATAGAAATTAATTTCTATATATTATACATACATAATAAATTAGTGCTAAGTACTCTGAAGAAAATTAAAAGTTGATAGGTAAGAAAGTTGGAAGAAGGAGTTGTTAGTGTGGCTACTCTGGACTGGAAAACAGGGAAGATCATTCTGAAAAAAGTATCCTTTAAGCTAAGATGTGATCCCAACGTTCAGACTTCTGGTAGAATAACGTTTCATATACATTACATGGTTCCATATAACAAAAGCAACATCCTTAGCAGAAAATGGGCTTATTTTCATGACAAGAATCGATGAACATTAAGTTTTCCTTAAAAGGCAGTGCCCACGGAGGGCAGTGGCCTGAGTTAAAGGCAAAAATATGTTTTTGTATTTGTTTGTATATTCATTCCTCTGGAATGAGAACTTCATGCAAGCAAGGATTTTGTCTTTTTCACTTACCGTTTCGCATAGCTAGGACAGAGTAGAAACATGCATATTATAAAAACTAAATAGACATTTGTTGACATAATAAATGAATGAATTATAGTTTGGGGCAGTTAAATTTGCCAACACATTAGAAAAAATAGAAACAAAATATTAGTGTTGGCTATGTTTTTGGATAGTATTGAACACTTAGTCCCTGAGAGACAAAATTCCATCTCACCAAACTCTGCCTGAAAGTAAACATAAAAACTTAGTAGGCTGGGCACAGTGGATCATGTCTGTAATCCCAGCACTTTAGGAGGCCAAGGCGGGCAGATCAGGAGGTCAGGAGATAGAGAACATCCTGGCCAACATGGTGAAACCCCATCTCTACTAAAAATACAAAAATTAGCCGGGTGTGGTGGTGCATGCAGGTAATCCCAGCTACTCAGGAGGCTGAGGCAGGAGAATGGCATGAAACCGGGAGGCGGAGGTTGCAGTGAGCCAAGATCGCGCCATTGCACTCCAGCCTGGACGACAGAGCGAGACTCTGTCTCAAAAAAAAAAAAAAAAGTAAATTAATAATAAAACTCCACAATTTACTAAAATCATGGAGGAAAAAGTATATGTACTATTGAAATCATAAGTAAAGTTGTGGACAATTAAAAGGAAATGTAGTGTAATAACTAGATAAAGAATCAGAAAAGATGGGGGCCCATCTCCAATTCTCCTCTTCAGAAAAAGAGACAAGATAGCTATAGTATCTAAGAAATATCTAGTTGTTATTTCATGTAGCCCTGTTTTTAGCAATCAATAAATACTACCTTAGTCAGCATCAAACACACCTTTACCCAAATAAAACTCTAAATTGCTAATGACCAAAAATTTCTAAATTTTACATTATTTTTAAAAGTAGTAAATTGTAATTTAGGGATTGTTATTAAGGCAGAATCAGAAACACATGGGGAAGCAATTTACTTGAATCATGCAAGACCCAATATTGCTGTTTTGGGAAATAAGCACTTTTCTCGATGCCATCAAATAAAAATCAAGCCTGTAATCCCAGAACTTTGGGAGGTGAATCCCTTCAGGCCAGGAGTTCAAGACCAGTTCGGCCAACATGGCAAAACCCCGTCTCTACTCTACTAAAAATTAAAAAAAAATTAGCTGGGCATGGTGGTGAGCACCTGTAATCCCAGCTACCCAGGAGGCTGAGGCACAAGAATTGCTTGTACTCAGGAGGCAGAGATTGCTGTGAGCTGACATAGCACCATTGCACTCCAGCCTAGGCGACAGAGTGAGACACCATTTCAAAAAAAAAAATTGTCATATTAACTTTGAAATTTTTAATTATCTGGATTAGATATTGAATTAAAATGTTTTAAAATTACTTTCAAAATTTAACTACATCTTATATCTTAATTAGCATTAGAAATTAATTCTTAGGAATGGGTCTTTTAATTTAATGTTATCTATAGATGCTTCTTGTTTCTGCTATCCTGTTTCAGTTGTTACTTTAAACCCGTCCAAGTAAACCTATAGGGATGTATATTGAAGGAAATTTAATTTCACTCAACCATTTTTTAAATACATTATTTCTTACTTTTAGTTTCAACAAAAATAAAACCATAATATAATCTAGAATATCTTTTCTTATTTTACTTCACATTTATAATGTCTCTGGAAATTTGTAGTAAATGTCAAATGTTTTATTATATTTGTCCAGATACACAGAGTCACATGGATGAAAGAACCCAAGAAATCAAATAGCATCTGATGACATTCAATAGTCATAATTTAGTGCATTTTCAGAAACTACCTAAGACTCAGATGTTCATATTGGATGTTATATTACATAAAATGAAATCTTAGTTGTTAGTTTTCTTTCTGAATACTAGGACAGATGGTCCCCAACTTATGATTTCTTGACTTTATGAGGGTATGAAAATGATAAGCATTCATTAGAAACCATACTTCAATACACTATTCAATAAATTACGTGAGGTATTCAAGTGTTAGATTATTTTGTCCGACTTTAGGCTAATGTAAGTGTTCTGAGTGTATTTACGGTAGGCTTGGTGAAGCTATGATGTTCAGTAGATTAGGTGTATTAAATGCACTTCTGATTTCTGATATATTTAATTTATGATGGGTTTATCAGGACATAACTTTGTTGTAAGTTAAGGAGCATCCGTATTAAGATGCAGACAATGATGGAGATAATTACCAAAATGGATATTTATGTATGGAGCTTTAATTTATGTCAAATTCCCTTTCAAAAGTATAGAGAATTATAACCTGCTTAAGAACTTACAGTCTGCATAAAAAGAGGTTTATATTTACATGATTTTATTTTAATGAAATGAATGAGTAAATAAATGCCATACCTGAAAATCATATGATAAATGTCAAACATGAAAAGAGAATTAGTAGCTATTTTTTTTACAATTTGAAAGTGCAAACATTTTTCCAAATGTCACTGCTCCTACACACAGGAAAATGAAAAACAGATTAACTTTTTTAAATTCCTGGTATTTTAAAGCACCTATATTTAGTCAATTATAAATACATGGATTGACTATTTCTGAAGGTGTATTTCCAAATGTATTCAGAGTCACAATACCTCAGAGATTTAATTTGACATGTATTTATATGGGTCCTTATAATATTTAATTTAAAGAAGATTCTAAAGTAAGTTTTAAGCCTCTGATTATCATTCATAGTGATTGTTATTTCTAATGATAATTGCATGCATTATCATCAGAGAATCTATTATATTCATGTAAACAGATAACTCAATACTTTAAAATATTTGGTTAAATGAGACCTGAAAACAATGCTTTGAAGTAGACAGGGACAACATGCTTCAAATTAGTCAACCTGAAAAAAAAAAAAAAATAGCCAGGAGTAGAAGTCAAATTCTAATCCAATGTTCTTTCTATTATTTTTTAAGTGTCTAATTGCTTGATTCATTTCTGAGGACAAGTTAGTTAGATGTTCTCTTGGGCTTCAAGGGAATACATATAGCTGATTTACACATGAACATCTGTAGAAATTGTTGGATAACCAAAACACATGCAAATTACCCAGAATTTGCTAAGTGTGTATTTCTTTTCAGTCTTGCTTCCTCTCACCTTGGTTTGTTGGAAAATGCTATGATCCAAATGTTTATGTCTTCCCAAATTTCATATGTCAAATTTCTAATCCCCAAAGTAATGGTATTAGGAGACAGGGCCTTTGAAAGGTAATTTGTTCATGGGATTGCGTCCTGGGATTAATGTCCTCATTCAATAGGTGCAAGGGAACAGACTTGCTTATTCCATCATATGGTGAAATAGCAGAAAGGTGCCATCTGTGAACCAGGAAATAGATCCTTACCAGACACCAAATCTGCTAGTGCCTTGATATTGGATTTGGTGCCTAAAGAACTGTGAGAAGTAAATTCTTGTGTTTATAAGCTACCCAGGTGATAGTATTTTTGTTATCACGCTCTAAGATCACAACTTTGACAACAATTTCAGCAAAATTACAGCTGAAATATAAATAAAAAATTTGTACAGTTGGAATAAATAAGTACATTTTGATACTTTTTAAGAAAATTATAGAGAAGAAAAGAAAGTGGGCTGTATCAAAAGGGTGCTTTCTAGGATGGGCATGGTACACATATATAAAGAATGAATAGTAGTTTTTTTCAAAAGGCGGAAGGAAATGCAAAAGAGGAAAATAAAAAAAACAGTCAGTTTTTATGACAGAAATTTGTAGAATGTCATAGATTTAAGGAAAAAGAAAATCAGAGTTATAATTAGAGTAGAGAAAAAATCAGATGAATCTCCAAGCCAGTATTAAACTGGTAGACTCACCAGGGTATGAGCTTAAGTGTAGTCACCACTTGGAGAGGACCGAATAAAAAATAAAATTAAATAAGTAAATAAAATCTGGACATTTGATTAAGGCATTTACATTTATGTCAACAGGGGATGCTTTCTAAGAGGGCTCAAGGCAGACAAGAGCATGAAATAATATAAATTTAGTAATAAGGATATAAGTGTCATAGATGATGTGGTAGGAAGAATAATGGTGCCCCAAAGGTGTCGGTATCATAGTCCCAGGAACCTCTGAATATGATAGGTTACATTGCAAAGAGGAGTAAGGTGAAAGTTTGCTAATCAGCTAACTTTGAGATGGGAAGATTATCCTGGATTTTCTGGGTGGGCTCAATTTAATCATAAGCCTCCTTGTAAGTGGGAAAAGGAGAGAAAAAGAAATAGGCAGAGAGAGATTTGGAGATGCGATGCTGCTCTGCTGGTTTTGAAGACAGGAAGGTGCAATAAGCCAAGGACTCCACGCAGCCTCTAATAGCTGGAAAACATAAGAAAACAGATTTTCCTACAGGCACAGAGAGAATTCAGTCTTGCATACACCCTGATTTTTAGCTTAGAAAGACGCATTTGAGCTTCTGAATGCCAAAACTGGAAGACAGTAAATTTGTATTGCTTTTTGGCAACAAATGTTGTGGTAGTTTCTTAAAACGGTTAATATTAGAACTATTAGAAATTTGAGTACCAAGAGTATATTTATTATTTTCTCTCCTGTTATGTGAAAAACCTTATGAAGTAAATAAGTTCTACTTGATTGATTATAATTGTATCTCCATTAACAAAACACTGTATTAGTTTTCTATCACAAGAAATTGGCTTACATGATTGCGAGGAATGATGAGTCAAGAATTTTTAGTCCAGGCCTTCAGGAAGGATAGACTGGAATGCTTAGGCATGAGTTGAAGCTGATGTCTACAGATTATATTTCTTCTTAATTAGGAAAGCCTCACATCTGCTGTTAAGATCTTTCAACTGATTGAAACAAGACCTCTGGTAGCTAGGACAATTTTTTCTCATTTAAAGTCAGTTGATTATATACTTCAATCATATCCAAAAATAATGTTCATGGAAGTAACTAAATTTGTGTTTGGTTGAACAACTGGAGACTGTAGCTGAGCCATGTTAACGTATCAAAGGAGCATACCTCTGGTGTAGCAAGATTTTGAATTTAAGGGAGTGAAGTTGATAAAAATGAAATGAGCACAGAGGTGAATGTAATTAGCTATTAATTAAAACAGCAAATAATGTTTCCATCTTGGCTTTACAATGTAGAATGTAAGGGATGTGCCCACTGAAGGAGAAGTGTGTGCAAAGAGAAGTGTGTGCATAGATTTGTGGCAACAAAGAGGCTAAGGCTCACAATTTATAAACTTAAATTTTCCTTCTCTAAAAACTGTGTTGAAAGAAGCCAAATGTGAGGGTGCCACATGAAAACATCAGAGTCTAAGTATTTATTTTTTTATATGTATAAACCATGGACCATTTCCAAAAATTTATTTCAGTGTACTCAAATGATCCTTAAATTGGAAAGATGAAACTTCATGACCTGAGAGGAGAGAAGTCATAATAGTCATAAACTGACAAGTTTCAGAAAGACTATTTAAAGGGACATCAAAAACCGATACTTGAAGATCATAGATTTTAAGCAGAAAAAAAACATATGATGCATAAAAGCCTTATAAATTTTTCCTGAGGATTAAACACTGAAGATCTATTTAAGCACCACTATGTTTGGGGTAGTAAGACAAAAAGGATCTTTTTGCTGCCTGAGATGTAAAAGTTTAAAATATGTAGCATCTGTTTCTGCTGATTAGAGGCTGATTTCCTATTCAGAACCCTTGAATCTCAGCAATGGTCAATCTTGGTGCATCCTAGAGTGTTTGGGGGATGACAAATAAGGTCCAGTTTTCCTTTCTGGTCAATACGCTCATCATTACCCCAAATATTAAAGAAACATCTAGTGCAAATTAAAAAGAAACGTCTAGTGAAAATGTCTAGTGAAAATAAGTAGACTAAGTCCTTTTCTTTTTTGTTTTTTTGTTTTTTTGGTTTTTTTTTGTTTTTTTTTGTTTTTTTTGAGACACAGTCTCACTCTCATAACCCAGGTTGGAGTGCAGTGGTGCAATCTCGGCTCACTGCAACCTCTGCTTCCCTGGTTCAAGGGATTCTCCTGCCTCAGCTTTCCAAGTAGCTGGGATTACAGGCACATACCACCACGCCCAGCTGATTTTTGTATTTTTAGTAGAGAAGAGGTTTCACCATGTTGGCCAGGCTGGTCCCGAACTCCTGACCTCAGGTGATCCACCCGCCTCAGCCTCCCAAAGTGCTGGGATTACAGGGGTGAGCCACTGTGCCCAGCCTTTAAGTCATTATTTTCATTATCATAACTTGACAGAGGGCTCTGGGAATGAAAACAATGTGTAGATGGGTAAACTTAAGAAAGATGAGGAGAAAGTAGTAAGACAAGTGGATGTGGAGGCACATTCTTATATGATGGTTTTCTCCATGGCCTTAAATAATACTGAGGATTGATAATAAGGTGAAGGGTGTAAGCTGATGGCTTCACACAGACAATCACTTCACTAAACATTGCCACAATATTCTGTATATTGCTTTTGATATAACCAAACATGCCCTTTTATGGTAATTATCAACTTAGGTTTTAGACTTCTTGTGTGTTTTTGGTGATGCTTGATGTGAAAGGGAAAAAAAATTGGAAATGATAGTCATCAGGGAAAGGTAATGCTGAATTAATCATATTGTGGGTAGTTTATGTGGTCGTTGACATTTTACCAATTTATGCATTTTCATCTGATAATAGAATAAATTGTATAGATCTAGACGACAATGACTTTAGGCATATTAAAATTTAGTTTATGAAAATAGATGGAGTTTAAGATCAATGTGTAGTCTCTAGAAGCAGAATATTTAAATAACTATTATAGTAATGTAGCCCATAATATAAATTATATCATTTTGTTCAAGATATCTAACATAGCTGGACCACTTCCATTCCACTGAGAAGGCAAATAAATCCTTCTGATAGCCACAATGAGAATTTACTTGGTGATATTTGGGTTTGAAGATCATATAGTAATCATCTATATCTTCAAGATTCAGCATAATAAATAGTTGTCTCATTGTTGGTGAATCTAAATCAAAAACATTAAATTACAAGATGATGTTTGTTTTGTTGAAAACTCTGTTTTTATAAAAGTGGGCTTGACCTACTAAGTCAGAATCAGCACTCGAGAAAAAAATACAGGGATGGAGATTGCTTTTCTCGAGGTAAGTTGCAGTATGATGTCACCTGGAAAAGGCTATGAATTATTTATTTTGATTATGTAGTTCTGTCTTGTATCTGGATGGAAATTGTTAAAAAAAATTTAAAAAAAAAACAAGAGAAAACACATATTTATTATAGTTATTGTATTATTCTACAATGTTTCTAATTTTTCTTTTTTTTTTCTTTAAAATAACACTGGGGCCACTTACAGAAAGTATATGTCCTTGTGAAACTTCATCAAATGTCTGGTCAGATGCAGACCTGATGTTAAACTATGAAATTTCAAAATCTCTGAAGTCCTATCCAAAGAAGATTTGGGATATGCCCCTTAATAATATAGGGTGAGATTATTTAAACTTATCTATATGCCTTCTCCAATTTCGACTCTTTTGGGGATCCAACTGAACTCCCTTCTTTTGGGGGTTTGACTTATGCTAATCTCATGTTAACAAGGTTGGGAGAAAGGCAGAAACTTCATAGATAAAACCAATGTCATAGAAAGAGCCAATTTTTTACAGGATAAAAACCCATGGGAATTATGTGGTCAATCTTCAAAGCAAAGCATTTAATTTTCTCGTACCCTTCTTCTATGACACTGTTGAGAGACTGTTTTCCATCTCATCTAGTCCATGCTCTGGATGGTAACCTTATCTTCATCCTCATGTACAATAGACCTGCTGAAATCTGAACAAGATAACTAAAAGCCTAGTATGATGATTGTGAAGAAATTAAGGGGAAGGTACTATAGTTTAAAAGGCTACTGGGCTTTGGAAGAGGAGAAAAATGTAAACCATTCAAAGAGGGCGATCTCTTCTAATCAGATGTGAAATATTTATACAAGAGTAGCTGTTAGAGTTGTGTGCCTGAGTATGAATTTGGGCATGAGATAAGAAAGTCATAGGTCACCTATAATTACTTGACTCTTGTGTATTCTGGGTGTTTAGGAATGTATGACTTAATTGTGAAGAAAAAGACTATTATTATTATCACTTGGATAAAGACAGGATAGAGTTTAAATTCTAACTCTGGCATATGTTTGGTTTGTGATTCTCAAAATAGCACAAGTCTTCAACCTAGCTCTCCATGCTAATATTTTCATCTTTATCACAAAGGTTATAATTCTTTCCCAAATGACTACTTTAATTAATTTAAGATTGTTTCTAAATAGAATTTGTCATTTAGAATATAAGGGAAAATTCATTTACACAAATGAGGAACTAGATATCTGATTTAACTGGTTTTAGTAAAGTATAAAACTGAAGCAGTCTAGTTAAAATATTTAGAGATTCTATCAATTATTTTTATAGGTTTAATTGATATGTGCACTTTTAAATCCTTTACTTGAAGTGACTTCGACTCATGTGCTTCCAAAATTGGTCAGGGTTTAAGGGAATATTACTAACAGAACACTTCATCTGCAAATTCTCAGCTGTAGTCCTGCGGTGGGTGAGAAAAGACTAGTTTTTCAGTGGGTGAGGGGTAGGGTGAGAAGAGACTAGTTTTTCAGGGCACTTGCAAATGTTCCTACTTTATAATCATCAAGAACTTAATAATCTTTATTCCCTCTCTGCATTCATTTTTAAATGGTGCCAAATAAATCACCTCAAACGAGTAAACAGCATCCAAAAACCTAACTTAGGTCCAGCAATAGAAAGTGGCATTCGAACAGTGGTGCCAGCTAATTTAACCTTTCATCTGAAGATTGAATACTACCAGCTCTGTTTCCAGCACCTGTGGCAGATGGTCAGCAGTGGAGAAACTGTCCCAGTCAGCATATCTCCATCTTTAAATCCCCACATTCAAGTCACAGATGGCAGTGGGAATAACACCTGGAGCATCCGAGCTCTGAAAACAGACCTCAGTCGACCTGAGACATGCTATTAAAAATATGCCTGCCTTGTTTATAAAAGCCAAACCAAAGCCTTGCCTGGGATCATCAGAACACCGAACAAAAAGTAGTGTCAAGTTTTAAACTGTAGATTTGTAGAGTGAGTAATTATACGCACATGGCATATTTAAATTTCTACTCCAACATACGTAAAAATCACCATGAATATGAGAAAAAAATAAGCAAAATTTTATTTATTTATTTATTTATTTATTTATTTATTGATATGGAGTCTTGCTCTGTTGCCCAGGCAGGAGTGCAATGGTGTTGTCTTGGCTCACTGCAACCTCTGCCTCCCGGGCTCAAGCGATTCTCCTGCCTCAGCCTCCTGAGTATCTGGGACTACAGGCGCATGCCACCACATCCAGCTAATTTTTGTATTTTTAGTAGAGACAGGGTTTCGCCATGTTGGCCAGACTGATTTCGAACTCCTGACCTCGTGATCTGCCTGCCTCAGCCTTCCAAAGTGCTGAGATTACAGGTGTGAGCCACCGTGCCCAGCCAAAGTAAGCAAATTTTTAAATATCTTCTCTTTCTCTTGGAATCTACTAGCTCAAATTTTTACAGGCATAGGGAAATAAAAATTGTATCATACTACCCTCCTCCAAAATGTCTATTTTTATTGTAATTATTATTAATGGGAGGTCACACAGGATGGAACTGTCCTGCAAGCATGTTTTATTTGGTTTGCCAACAATGATTAGAATTGGGTACCAGTATTTAAAAGTCAGGAAATATCCTCCTAAAAAATCCATTTCTGGTAACTGTGTCAAATTCCACACTAATCAGCCAGTTGGCTGGCCCTGACCCCAGTGGAGATGCCTTCCCTAGTTTGCCATGGTGCCAGACCTTTCCTGTTTTATTACACCTGGGCTACCTCACTTATAAATGGCACTCAGCTGAGCTCTAGTTCAGTACATTTGAAACACAGGGTTCTGAAACTTTAAGGTGTATCTTAAGGTGTGATCACCTAGATGGCTGGCTCAAACGGATTCCTCCCCCCATACCCAATTGCTGAGTCAGTAGTGCCTTGAAGCTCACAAATTTGCATTTCTAAACAGTTTCCAGTTGACACTGATGCTGCTTCTCTAGACACCATACTTGGTGAACTATTACTTTAAAACTGAATTTCATATGCTATAAAAAGTTTTTAGCCCAATATCACATTTTATGGAGCATAGGAGAAGAGAGAGTTCCCTCAAGTACCTTTATCTTCACTAGTGAGTATATCTATTTGCTAGGGCTGCTGTAACAAAACACCACAGACTGGGTGGCTTTAACAGCAGAAATTTATTTTCATCCCAGTTCTGGAGGCTGGAAGTCAGAGATGAGAGTTTGGCAGGGTCGGGCTCTTTTGAAATCTCTCTTCTTGGCTTGAAGATGGCCACTTTCTTGCTGCCTCTTCACGTGCTCATCCCTGGGTTCAGGCCCGCTCAGTGTTTCTTCCTCTTGTTATGAAGGATGCCAGTAATCTTGGATTAAGCTCTCACCCTAGGGGCCTCATTTTAACAGAATCATCTCTTTAAGGACCTTGTCTCCAAATATGACTGCATTCTGAGGTACTGTGGGGTGGGACTTCAACATATGCATTTTGGGAGGATACAGTTTATCCCGTAACATTGAAGTGAAACAATAGGAAGTAGAAGTGTAAAATAAAACTATAGCAGTTTTTTGGGGGGGAGGGGCAGTTATTTACAAACATTTATTAAAATTTGATTCTGTTTTAGTTCATCACATATTGAACATTTCTAAAAATTAAAGGTCTTGAAATATCAAATGAATAAAGCCCTCAGGTTCCCCATAATTCCTTATATCCTTTTTCTTCAGAAACCACATTATTGTATTTAAGAAATAAATGAAAGATTTTAAACTCACTATTTGTTAATTTGAAGTCTACATTTGTTGTTTTCTATTTACACAATAATGTTTTTATTTTTTTTTAGTTTTTATTTTATTGACAAATAATACTTGTATATATTTATGGGGTACAATGTGATGTTATGATATAGGTATAAAAATGAAATATTTGGCCAGGTGCGGTGGCTCACACCTGTAATCTCAGCACTTTGGGAGGCTGAAGTGGGTGGATTACTGAGGTTGGGAGTTCAAGACCAGCCTGGCCAATGTGATGAAATCCCATCTCTACTAAAAAAATATTGGGGGAAACCAGCCCCCGATATTTCAGTGTAGGTTCTTTTCTATTTTCCCTAAGTGTCGGCTGGTCTGAGAAAGAAAGGGAAAGAATACAAAAGAGAGAAATTTTAAAGCTGGGTGTCCGGGGGAGACATCACATCAGGTTCCATGATGCTTCTGAGCCATAAAACCAGCAAGTTTTTATTAGCAATTTTCAAAGAGGAGGGAGTGTATGAATAGGGTGTGGGTCACAGAGATCACTTGCTTCAAGGGCAACAAAAGATCACAAGGCAGAAGGTCAGGGAGAGATCACAAGGTCAGGGTGAAACTAGAATTACTAATGAACTTCCATGTCCCTCTGTGCACGCATTATCATTGATAAACATCTTAACAGGGTTCAAGACCAGAGAACCGGTCTGACTAGAATTCACCAGGCTGGAATTTCTGAATCCTAGCAAGCCCGGGGGCGCTACAGGAGACTAGGGAGTGTTTCATTCCTATCTACAACTGCATAAGGCAGACACTCCCAGAGTGGCCATTTTAGAGGCTCCCCCTGGGAATGCATTCTTTTCCCAGGGCTGTTAATTATTAATATTCCTTACTGGGAAAATAATTCAGCAATATTTCTCTTAACCACTTTCGGTAATAAGAGAAATATGGCTCTGACCTGCCTGGCTCCCAGGCAGTCAGACCTAATGGTTATCTCCCTTGTTCCCTGAACATTGCTGTTATCCTGTTCTTTTTTCAAGGTGCTCAGATTCCATATTGTTTAAACACACATGCTTTACGAATAATTTGTGCAGTTAACACAATCATCACAGGGTCCTGAGGCGACATACATCCTCAGTTTATGAAGATGACAGGATTAAGAGATTAAAGTAAAGACAGGCATAGGAAATCACAAGAGTATTGATTGCAGAAGTGATAAATGTCCATGAAATCTTCACAATTTATGTTCAGAGATTGCAGTAAAGACAGGCATAAGAAATTATAAAAGTATTAATTTGGGGAACTAATAAATGTCCATGAAATCTTCACAATTTATGTTCTTCTGCCATGGCTTCAGCTGGTCCCTCTGTTCAGGGTCCCTGACTTCCCGCAACAAAAAAATACAAAAAATTAGCCAGGTGTGGTGGTGGGCGCCTGAATTCCAGCTATTCAGGAGGCTGAGGCAGGAGAATCGCTTGAACATGGGAGGCAGAAGTTGTAGTGAGCCGAGATCGCGCAACTGCACTCCAGCCTGGGCAAAAGCAGCAGAACTCCATCTCAATAAATAAAATAAAATAAAATAATAAAATAAAATAAAATAAAAATAAAAAATACTTAGGAGTAAATTTAACCAATGAGATAAAAAATCTGTATACAGAAAACCGTCGAACACTGATAAAAGAAATTTACAATGAACGAATAGAAAGATATCCTGAATTCTTGCATTGGAAGAACTAATATTGTTTAAATGTTCATACCACCCAAAGTGATCTGTAGATTCAATGCAATCCCCATCAAAATTCCAATGTCATTCTTCACAGAAATTGAAAAAAACAATCCTAAAATTCATATAGAGCCACAAAAGACCCCAATTAGCTAAAAAGAACAAATAACAAAAGAAACAAAGCTGGAGGTGTCATGCTACTTGCTTTCAAAATGTACTACAAAGCTATAGTAATTAAAACAGCATGGTGTTTTAGCTGATTTTTATACAGATTTTAGGCTTGCTTAGGCACATCTTCTGAGGAACTGGAAATTCTATCTAGGTATGTAGCTAGTGTTTGAGAAAGTTATGACAAGCTAGGAGTGATTGTTGCTATATGCTGTGATTCGATTTTCTTAGAAAATCCTCTCCTTTTTGAATGTCCAACTATTCATATACATAAAAAAGAATGAGATTCTGTCATTTGCAAGAACATGGATGGAACTGTAGGTCATTACGTTAAGTGAAATAAGCCAGGCACAGAAAGACAAACATTGCATGTTCTCATTTACTTGTAGGATCTAAAAATCAAAACAATTGAACTCATGGAGAATAGAAAGTAGAAAGATGACTCACGCCTGTAATCCCAGCACTTTGGGAGGCCAAGATGGGCAGATCACGAGGTCAGGAGTTCAAGACAAGCCTGACCAAAATGGTGAAACCCTGTCTTTACTAAAAATACAAAAATTAGCTGGGTGTGATGGCGCATGCCTGTAATCCCAGCTACTCAGTAGGCTAAGGCAGGAGAATTGCTTGAACCCAGGAGGCAGAGGTTGCAGTGAGCCAAGATCATGCCATTGCACTCCAGCCTGGGCAACAGAGTAAGACTCCATCAAAAAAGAAAAGAAAGAACGAAAGAAGAAAAGAAGAAAGGAAGAAAAAGAAAGAGAAAGAAAGGAAAGAAAGAAGGAAGGAAGGAAGGAAGGAAGAAGAAGAAAGAAAGAAAGAAAGGAAAGAAAGGAAAGAAAGAAAGAAAGAAAGAAAGAAAGAAAGAAAGAGAAAGAAAGAAAGAGAAAGGGAGAGAGAGAAAGAAGAAGGATGGTTACCAGAGACTGGGAAGGGTAGTGGGGGATTTGGGTCAGGGGATTGTGGGGGCAGGGGATGGTTAATGAACCCAGAAATAAATAGAAAGAATGAATAAGACCTAGTATTTGATAGCACAACAGGGGGGCTATAGTCAATAATAAATTAATTGTACATTTTAAAATAACTAAAAGAGTATAATCAAATTGTATGTAACACAAAGGACAAATGCTTGAGGGGATAAATACCCAATTACTCCTGATGGGGTTATTGTTTTATTCATTGCGTGCTTGTACCAAAATATCTCATGTACTCCATAAATACAGACACCTACTATGTACCCATGAAAATAAAAAATAAATAAATAATACAGTAAACTATAAAAAAGAGTTTGCATAATTATTCATCATATTCTTCATTAATTCTTAGAAGTGGTAAATTTTGATTAAGATTATGTATATTATAGTTTCAATCACCACACTGCTATGTAAAGAAGTTATAACAGCTTTGAATCTCATCAAGAGAAAATGAAGAATGATGTAAATTCTTTATTTAGGATGGATTTAATAATTTTTTCTTTTTTAGTTATATAATATATGATAAATACGTGCACTATGTCAAAACATTTAAGTAATACTACACTCAAACACATATTTAAATACATTTTTACAAAGACATTTTATGTGTTATATGCCACAGCGAATAATTCACATAGTGGTTGTTGTAAGTATCCTTAAAGGGAATTTGCCAAGAGCTGGATTTACAAGGTAGAACAAAAAAGTGAATAACATATAGATGTCACTTTTAAAGCACAAATATAAAAAGAAAGACTAATGCATTAAAGTATATAACTTTTTTTCAACATCAAAGTTAGTTGTAAAAAACAGAAGTGTCAAAACATAAGAAAATACGACTAAGGTTTGCTACAGCTTACCCATTGACAAGAAAAGCATAACGGTACAAAAAGACAAGCAAGCAACATTTTACAACAGAGAAATATAATTGATTATAAATATAAAAATATTGTCATGTTTAGTAGTACTCATGCAGAAAATGACCTGTGAAATTGACAAATACATTCAAATTATAAAGTCAAATGCTGGTGAATTAAGCAATACAACACTTTTTATGAAGTATAAATATTTATAAGGCAGTGGTCCCTAATCTTTTTGGCACCAGGGATCAGTTTTGTGGAAGACATAGACAAGGTCGGTAGGGTATGATTTTGGAATGAAAGAATTCCATGTCAGATCATCACACACTAGTTAGATTCTCACAAGAAGCATGCAACCTAGATCCCTCCCATGCACAGTTAATAATAGGTTCACACTCTTATGAGAATCAAATGCTGCCACTGGTGTGACAGGAGGCAGAACTCAGGTGATAATGCCAGCTCTCTGGCCGCTTACCTCCTGCTGTGCCGCCCCGTTCCCAGCAGGGCAAAGACATGTAGTAGTCTGCGGCCTGGTAGGGGTGGGGGCCCCTGTTATAAAGTATTCATCAAAGGTAATTTGATAAAGATATACAAATATTAAACAATTAGTATATCCTTTAACCCTTTACCCATTTGTCTTGAGAATACTCACCAGCAGTACTTGTGGTTGCAGCAATTATCCTGAGATAAGTTTGCCATGAAATATCTCTCTTTTATTATTATTTTCGCACTGGTCCAGTATGTCAACTTTGGAAATAAAATACATAATTCTGTTTATGCCATTTTGTTTTTAGTAGTGGTATTGATACTTACAAAATATAGTAATTCTTGACAGCTGAAAATGTCAAATCCTAGAAACTCCCAGCATTTCTACACAATGTTCTCAAAACAGTGGTTGGCTGAAGATTCATTTGATGAATCTGATTTTTCCATAGACAATTCAGATGATTCAGATGATTCTGATGTTCTGTTTAGAAATAATTCCAAGAACAGTTTTTATATTTTATTTTCACATTGAAAATTAATCAGATTTGCTTCAGTTTCAAAGAGCATGTTTATATAAAATTAAATGAATGCTGACAGCAAGCTGCACTTTTTTTTCTAAGTGGGAAACAGGTCAATTCTATTTGTAGAAGTGCATTTCAAAAAATATCCCCAAATATCAACAGATGTTTATAATTTTATTGGAAAATGGGATTTATATTTTATTATGAGATCCTGATGTATATACTTACTCATAAAATGATAGAAACACATGAAATGGAATGTTATTAAAACTGCACATTCAATCTGGAAAAATGTAAAAACAAACATATAGTGTTTTAGGTCACATTAAAAATAAAATATATGCTTAGAAAAAATTGTCTAGATAGAAATATACAGAAATATTAACAATGGTTGTCTTGTGTTAGAAGAAATACTCATATTGTTTTGCATTTCTAAAATTCCTGTAATTATCGGGGAAAAATAAATAAGACAAAGTTTATAGTTGATAGAACCCTTTTCCCTTTGATTGTTTTTGTTTCCTATTCCAATAAATAGGCTCTGAAGAAATGTAAACCAATCAATGATATATTTTAGTGAGACACAAGGATTTTTTTCTTTGCTTGCTTGCTTGCCATTTCCCTTTATGGATAATGGTAAGAAGCTACTTGTGAAGACTAGCTGCCATTAAATTTCTGTGCGATATTGTGAACTTAGTATGTTACATGTTTGAGGCATCCTTTTGTTGTTTAATTTTCAATATGAGTCATTTTTATTTCTTCACTAAATTTTACACCATTTTAAGGCATAAAAATTTACATGAAAGAATGTTAAGAATTTACTCCAGAATCATTCATGTTGTTAAAAATGGTAGAAATTAAAGGATATGTAAAATCAGAATATGTATGGTGACCTATATATAGGTATAATAACAATATTTTGTGTGTGTGTGTGTGTTCCCCATGGAAATAAACTCTGCAAATATGTCAGATATTAGAATTCATACTTCTATATACATTCTCTTCTCACAACTCTGCAAGGTGGTTATTCTTCTACTTCATGGAAAGAAATTAGATTTCAGTGAGGTTAAATGGATTTCTCAATTCACAGAATTATTAAACTTTAGACCTGGAATCCAACTGTCTTTCTGACATAAAAAGCATGATATGAAAATTGAAGACTGGAGTCTTAAAACATTTGAGTTTGTAACTCTATGATAGTAGTTTATAACTATAATATATACAAGATTCCTAAATAATGGTAGTGGCAATGAAAAAAGAGAAATGCATATGATTTAATGATATAGGATTCTGTCAGCCCATTCTTGTGCTGCTATAAAGAAATACCTGATGCTGGGTAATTTGAAAAAAAAGAAGTTTAATTGTCTCATGGTTCAGCAGGCTGTAAAAAAAGGAAAGTGCAGCACTGCTTCTGCTCCTGGTGAGTGCCTCAGGAAGCTTTTAATCATGGTGGAAAGCAAAGGAAGAACAGGCATGTCACATGGTGAGAGCAGGAGCAAGAGAGAGAGAGGAGTGGGAGGTCCAGACTCTTAAACAATCAGATCTCATGTGAACTAACTGACTGAGAACTCACTTATCACCAAGAGTATGGTGTCAAATCATTCTTTAAACACCTACCCCCATAATTCAGTTACCTCCCACCAGGCTTCACCTTTAACATTGGGAATCACATTTCAACATGAAATTTGGAGAGCACAAACATCCAAACCATATTATTCTGCCCCTGGCCCCCCAAATCTCATGTATTTCTCACATTTCAAAATAGAATCATGCCTTTGCAATAGTCCCCCAAAGTCTATTGTTCCAGCATTAACTTAAAAGTTCAAAGTCCAAAGTCTGATCTTGAGGTGAGTTTGTTCCTCCTATAAATTCAAAAATAAGTTATTTACTCCCAAGATACAATTGTGCTACAGGCATTACTACTGCAAACATTCCTACTGCAAAAGGGAAGTGTCAGCCAAAAGAAAGGGAAAACTGGCCCCACAGAGGTCTAAAACCCAGTGGGGCAGATATTAAACCTTAAAGCTTCAACATCATCTCCCTTGGCTCCTTGTTCTGCATCTTCGGTACCCTGGTGAGAAGAGTGGTCTCCCAAGGCCTTGGACAGCTCCACCCCTATGGTTTTGCAGAGTGCAGCCCCCATGGCGGCTCTCATGACTTGGAGTTGAGTGCCTGCAACTCTTCCAGGCTCTACATGTAAGTTGCCCTTGGCTTTACAATTCTGATGTCTGGAGGACAATGGCCTTCTTCCCACAGCTCCACTAGGCAGCGCCCTGCTGAAGACTCTGTGATGGTTCCAACCCCACATTTGCCTTCTCCACTGTCCTAGAAGAGGTTTTTAGTTTGGGCTCCACCCCTGTGGTAGACTTATGCCTGAGTACCTAGGCTTTCTCATACATCCTATGAAATCTAGGTGGAAGCTGCCAAGCCTCATTCACTCTTGCATTTTATGCATGCTCAGACTTAACACCACATGAAAATCTTCAAGACTTATGACTTGGACCTCTGGAGCAGCAATCTGAGCTGTACATGGGCTCCTTTGAGCCAAGGCTGGAGCTGGATGGCCAGGATATAAAGAACAGTGTTCTGAGGCTGAGCAGGTCAGCAAGCAGTGTCTCAGGCCTGGCCCCTAAATTCTGTTCTCCTAGGCCTCTGGACCTGAGATGAGAGGGGCTGCTTCAGAGTTTCCTGAAATGCCTTTGAAACCTTTTCCCCATTGTTCTGGATATTAGCATGTGGCTTTCTTTTAATCATACTAATAGCTCTAGCAAGTGGTTGCTCACAATCTGCTTGGATTCATCTCCCAGAAAAAGTCTTTTCTTTCTGTGCCACATGGCTAGGCTATGAATTTTTCACTTTTTTTGACTCTGCTTTCTTTTTAAATATAAGTTCCAATTTTAAGTCATTCCTTTGCTTATTTATTTGAAATAGGCTGTTAGAAGCAGCCAGGCTTCCTTCGGAACACTTTACTGCTTAGAAATTTCTTCCATAAGATACCCTAGGTCACCATTTTTAAGTTCAAACTCCCACAGGTTCCTAGATCATGAACATAATGCAGCCAAATTCTTTGCTAGGACACAATACAGGTGACCTTCCTCCAGTTTTCCAATAACTTCCTCACTTCCACCTGAGACTTTGTCAGCTCGGCCTTCGCTATCTATATTTCTATCAGCATTTTGGTCACAACCACTTAGCAAGTCTCTAAGATGTTCCAAACTTTCTCTCATCTTCCTGTCTTCCCCCGAACCCTCCAAACTCTTCCAACCTTTGCTCATTACCCAGTTCCAAAGCTGATTCCACATTTTCAAGTATCTTTAGAGCAATGCCCCACTTCTCAGTACCAATTTTTAGTATTAGTTTGTTCTTGTATGTCAGATAAAGAAATACTTAAGACTGGGTAATTTATACAGAAAAGAGTTTTAATTTGCTTCCCGATTCTGTAGGCTGTACAGGAAGTATGCAGCTGGGATTTGTTCCTGGTGAGGGCTCAGGAAGCTTATAACCATGGTGGGAGGTAAAGAGGGAGCAAGTGTGTGACATAGAGTGAGAACACAAGAGAGAGACAGGGAAGGTCCCAGACTGTTTTAAACAACCAGATCTCACATGAACTAACTGAAAAAGAACTCTTATCACCAAGGGGATGGTACTAAACCATTCATGAAGGATCTAACCTTATGACACAATCACCTTCTACCAGGCCTCACCTCCAATTTTGTGAATTACATTTCTATATAAAAATTGGAGGGGACATATATACCAACCACGTTAATGACGCACAATGAAATGATACTCAACCACCCACCAAACTATTTTTTCCTCAGAAATATGAATTTTAGCAAATGACACCATTATCTGTTTGTTCAATCTAAATAGAATATTAAACACACACACATAAAAGGAAATTCCAAAAGTCTCTTAATGACTCTCTTTGGTGGCCAGGCGCAGTGGCTCACGCTTGTAATCCCAGCGCTTTGGGAGGCTGAGGCGGGCGGATCACGAGGTCAGGATATCGAGACCACGGTGAAACCCCGTCTCTACTAAAAATACAAAAAATTAGCCGGGCGTGGTGGCGGGCGCCTGTAGTCCCAGCTACTTGGAGAGGCTGAGGCAGGAGAATGGCATGAACCCGGGAGGCGGAGCTCGCAGTGAGCCGAGATTGCGCCACTGCACTCCAGCCTGGGCAACAGAGCGAGACTCCATCTCAAAAAAAAAAAAAAAAAAAAAAGACTCTCTTTGGCTAACTATATATTCTATCAGAGAGTCTTTAATAATCTATTTCCAAAATACAGGCTTCCCTAATTACATGTCAAAAACATCCTTGAAAAAGTTGAACAGTTAAATTTTGTTTGTGTTGTTTTTTTTTTTTTTTTTTTTTTGAGACAAAGTCTCACAATGTCGCTCAAGCTGGAATGCAGTTGTGCAATATTGGCCCACTGCAACCTCCACCTCCTGGGTTCAAGTGATTCTCCTGCCTCAGCCTCCCAGGTAGCTGGGATTACAGGTGTGGCCACCATTCCTGGCTTTTTTTTTTTTTTTTTTTTAGTACAGACAGGGTTTCATCATCTTGGCCAGGCTGGTCCCAAACTCCTGACCCAAGTGATCTGCTCGCCTTGACCTCTCAAAGTGCTGGGATTACAGGCGTCAGCCACCACACCTGGCTGAATAGTTAAATTTGGGATAGTGAGGCTTTATATTCCATTCCGTTACATTAACAGAGGGAAGGAGTAATGCAATGCCAACTCATCCAACAATCCAATCCTATTTTCCCTAAATGTCAGGAAAACAGCTTAAAATATCCAAATATTCACTATTCTGTATTAAATATTTTCAAACTTTCTATCAACACAAGAAAGTACTGCTTGCATGGTAGATTGGATGTGCATCTCCAAACTTCGGCCTTTAAACTTAACCTCAGGTAAACACATTTTATGTTGTTCAAAATATTCCTAATGTTTGAGCCTTCCTATGACTCTGTGTCTCACCAAGTTTCTTCACTAACTTTTGCAAGTTCTTAGGATATATTTTCACATTTCTTTGAGGTAGGGAATATTATAGGTATGCTAAATAACATAATTAATGATCACAAATATGAGAATGATTCCAATCAGGAAGACAGTAGAATTAAGTATGCAGAGTAGTCAACAGGCTGTGCCTAGACATTTGCACAATCATATGTTTTGGGGATTATCTGTGTCTCAGTCTGCTGGGGTTGCTATGACAAAAACAACAGAAATTTATGTTCTCACAGTTCTGGTGGTTGGAAGTCCAAAATCAGAGTGTCAGGACGGTTGGGTTTTAGTGAGGATCCCCTTCCTGACTTACAGATGGCTGCCTTATTCCTGTGTTCTGACATGGCCTTTCTTTTTTGTGCATACCAAGAGAAAGATATTTCTGGCCTCTTACTCTCTTTCTACAAAGACATTAATCCTATTGAAGTAGGGCTGTACCCTTATACCTTCATTTAGCCTTAATTACCTTCATAGAAGCCCTATCTCAAAATACAGTCTGACTGAGAATTGGGGCTTCAAGATAGGAATTTTGTGGGAACACAAGCATCCCATCTATAAAAACCTGGAAATACAAATTTATTGTAGCATTTTTCAATACAAACTGTAAGTTTTGGACAACCATTATTTCAAATATGCTATTGGAAATATTCAGAGGGTCAAAAATCAGATCACCAGGTATACCAATACCTATAGGATTTTTGCACCATCTCTCTCTCTCATCTGGATTAATGCAACATCCTCCAGACTGGTCCCTGCAATACTGAAAACGTCACAAGAGTTTCCCATTTAACTTCCAAAGATATTGTAACTGTTTCATATTCAGCATGGTCTTGCTCCTCCCTGCCTGTCTCTGCAGCTCCACTTCTTGTCTGCCCACAGTGGCCTTCTTCTATTGTGTTTATGCCTTCAGTCACAAATTGATGCTGTAACTCAATTTTTGCATGTTCTTTTCCCTCAACTGAAAGCACCATTTTCTTTACGTAACAGATTCTCTCTCTCTATTCAGTTCTCCAGATGCCTGTTTCTGACTACTGTACTGGGACTTGCATGCCATATTGACCAATAAGATAAGAACCCTCCCACCTACTCACACACATGACAATATTTTACACTTCTTCAAATTTCTTCTTTCTGTCTTAGCTTTTTTTGTGAGTTTTATGTTATAATTATTTTTCCCACATTAAGTTGAGAAAACCTAGTATTTATCAACTGTTTTATTTCTAGTGCTTTTCACAGACTGAACCATCTGAACCATAATAGGCATTCAATAAAAAAATTAATAAATTAATAAATGAAGAAAAGAATTAAATATTTAGCATATAGATATCATAGCACTTGGCTGTTAATTTCATGTAGCAACAAACAAAACAGCTTAAAATATTAAAAGATTAATGTCCAAATGAAAGTGACCATTATGACAGCTGATGAGAAAACTGGACAGGCTAAAAGTTAAGATTCCTCTTGGGAATTTTTAAGAGATGGATTTGGACAGGTAAAGTGGAGCAGGGGGATTTAAGAACATATACAAGCAAGAAATCATCATTGTCAACTTTTTTGTTAATATTCTATACTAATTACGTGTACTTAATGTTATGTATCAGGCATAGAGGTAAGCAGTTTAAATGTGTTATATCGTCTAATAATGAGATGTCATTGGTTTTATAGTTCTCGTATAGATAGGAAAAGTGAAGCTCATAGAGTGAAAGTTACAGTCCCCAGGTACTTGACCTGAAAGGGTGGGGCTTCCAGAATGCTGGGTCCTTCTGAAAAAAAAAAGAAAATTGTCTAGTCTTCAGCTCTTTGCCATTATGGGAAGGAGACATTGAATGATGAAATACAGTCAGACTAGAAGCATTATTTCAAAACAGCAAAACAGCAGCAATAACAGTTCATAATTTTAAAAAGTACTTTCAAATTATCTCATGGGATCCTCATAGCAACCCTGTTAGAAGAATGGGAATTGTGACTATGAAAAAGAACCAATTATGATTTTTAAAAATTCCAGTTCTTCTACCTACCAACACTGCTGGTTTCAAAGAATAATGTATTTTTAATTAAGTTGGTCTTTATTGGGACTTAGAACTCTATCATTTCCTGTTTGCTTGAAATGTACCAAATTAAAAATGTGAATATTCACTTGACAGGAAGAGTAGTGCTGGGCCTTGCTGCACATCAGAATCACCATGGGAACGTGAACATACTGAGATCCATCAACCCTATGCTATGTAGTCCTATCAGGATTTTTGAGATATGGTAAAACTCAGAATAAAAAAAAATGAGATTTCTGCTGGATCTAATCTTTCGCACTAATGATATATTTGTGACAGGCTTATTTTGGCCTTATCCTGTGTTATTTTCTTCAGCTCAATATCCTACTTGATATTTGGCATTCTATTTAAGAAACACAAAAGATCACAGAAGCAGCCAAAGGATAACGCATATATATAAAATCCCTTTCTCATATTAGAAATTTTATCCCCAATTCTGATGTCTTTGTCCTTGTCCATTTTACTTTTGCCATGTAATTGCAAATGTATCGTTAACAGTAAATAGAACAGATATTGATATTTTATTTTTATTGGTGGGTATGTGAGACAAATAAAGATTAACATTTTATACATTAATTCAATAACTATTTGTTGAACACTTACTGTAGGTTAAACACTGTGAAAGATGCTAGAAATACAAAGTCAAATAATACGTGATCTAGATCCTGAAGGGCCTTAAATTTCATTAACACAAAATTCCATTAAGGTGTAGCAGGTAATGTGAAAGTTTTCTATTCAGGGCACAGTTTGAGCAAAATGTAGGTTAGAATTAGGAGGTGGTATAGTATTTAAGGCAAAAAAAACTGTCAGATTGTACAGTCAAAGTCATACAACTTTTTATTGATATAATAATGATTAGTAGCCACTTATGAATCTGAATCCAATATTTTCTATTTTATTAAGTTTTATGGATATGGGAGCTAGTTGAAGTGGTTTAGATAATAAAGTTAGGCAAAAGTAGTTGACGTGGCACAGAGGAAAAAAAATCCTCAAAGAGAATTCTACAGATAAAAGAGATATAAGTTTGTAATGTAGAGAGAGAATAATAGAGAAGAGACAAAAATGAATCTGAGGTAGCAAGCCAGATAAACTTGTGGAATCTGTTTTCACACCTGAACTTGGGTTGAGGACTTGATATTGGGGAGAAACTCTCTTGCCTTGAAAGTGCCATCCCTTAAGAAATCCACATGTATGTTCAAAGTAGACTGCAAAACATTCAATGAAATAAGTCTATTTTCAATTTTAATCACTCATTCAACCTATTGTTGCCGCTGAGGAGGTACCGATAAAAACACTCCTACTTCCCACTTAGGTTCTGAACTAATTGAGAGACAAAAGGAGGATTGGTAGATGAAGACCAAAATATCTGCTTTATCACTGACAGGGCAGAATTGGAAGATAGAGCCCAAAAGCACTTCCTCACCCAAAACTCAGGATTAGGCAGAGCCACCCACCCAGTCGCAGGATGGACAGGGACGTACGCCTTCTGTGGCACCTTGTTTCCAGGAGGAAAAAGATGAAGTTGATCACATCGTTATATTTTCCCAATATATATCATTTAGATAAATCATAGCTCCCTCTCAGGGGCTGAGGGTAGGAGCATTTTCAGAGGAGTCTGTCTATAAGTCAGAGACTGTGTCTAATATTTCTGGAAGGACACAGTTCCAGAATCATTGATTCAGTAGCTCAGCAATTGAAGAATATAATTTTCTGTTATTGCTTTGGGTTCACAAAGTTGTTCCAACAGACTTGCCAAAGTGCCAAGTCTTCATGTGACAGCATCCATAAGCTCAAAGGAATTAAGTGGTTTTCTTTTTGTGTTTCTCTACTTTTACTTAAATATGCGAGTGTTATCTTTCCCAGAAGCCCCACGTCAGATGTCTTCTGACGTCTGAGTCACTAGAATTTGTCATTTCCTAATCCTTATCAAATAACAGATAACTGGAAATGGAATTACTACAATTGACTGAGACTCATCATAGTGTATCCTTGGACCTATTGAAGGAAACTGTTATTCCTGAGCTCACTGTTGCTCTCAGTATATCTGAAAAGCGGTAAAATAAATCAGAATTCTTTTGGCAAAGAAGTTAAGAGCTCGAATCATATTTATCAAATAACGGTTTTGTTCCCTCTGCTCTATTTACCTTCCTATAAAAAAGATTCAACTTTTGGGATGAATGTAATATTATTAATTTATGGATAAGTAAAATGCTGATGTCTGTAAATATTGTTTCATGTAAATGCAAAATATTAATACCATTCAATTTTAGATAATGTTGAATTATTCCAACATAAATGAAAATTAAAACATTATCAAAATGGATTTAACTAACGAAACAAACAGAATCTCTTTGAAAAATAATGTTGCCGGCCCCACACGGTAGCATACGTCTGTAATCCCAGCACTTTGGGAGGCCGGGGAGGGCAGATCATGAGGTCAAGAGATCAAGACCATCCTGGCCAACATGGTGAAACCCCATCTCTACTAAAAATACAAAATTTAGGTGGGCATGGTGGTGTGAACCTGTAGTCCCAGCTACTCAGGAGGCTAAGGCAGGAGAATCACTTGAACCTGGGAGGCAGAGGTTACAGTGAGCCGAGATCATGCCACTACACTCCAGCCTGGTGACAGAGAGAGACTCTGTCTCAAAAAAAAAAAGAAAGAAAAAGAAAAAGAATGTTGCCTATACAATTGATTCATTTGGTCATTTCATCATTTATGAACAAAGTATTCCTTTCTTTTTCTTCAGGCAGTCATCTAAAACAAACATCTAATATAAAATAAAAGCTTCTTGGTAATATATCAAAATACAGATGTATATCTGAAATTCTGTATTTTCGACACAAGGATCTAGAGGAAATTTCCACATATATTATAATAAAATGGGTCAGAATTAAGTTGTTAATTAATTAAAACTATATCACATTATGACTGATTATAATACTTGACCAAGGAACAATATAGCAGCTATCTTCAACTTTCAAGTGTAAATAAAAAATAAGCAGTTTTTTATTTAAACAAAGCTTTTGCAAAATGTGTTTAATGTAATTGGTATGCTTTAAACAGGATGTTGCAAATGTTCAGAATACCATGTGGTTAGGTGATTACCACAGGTCTTTGGTTCTTAATTATCCATAGGAAGGCCAAATGAATCAGTAGTCAGATGAGGGCAATTATCACATTTACAGAAGAACATGACTCTCTGGATGAAGCTTTCTGCGAGTCTCATTTGCTATTACAAAGTCAGTAGTAGAGCATTTCAATACAAGTGAGGTTTGAATGATGCAATATAAGCCAAATGCTGTCAGTTTCGGGGCTGCAGACAATATGGTACAGAGTCACACATGTTTTCCAAAGTTTATTTTGGCAAATTTCTGAATATAGAAAATGTGATAATTTCATTCTGAAAGGCTTACTTGTGGGAACAGAAACGACTGTTATTATAGATTCCATTAAGATATATCATTTCATTAAGGCACAAGTAAGGAAGGAGGATTAGAAGAACTTCCAGTTGTAAATTGCCCTCTTCCTCTTTGTTGCCTAGCTGTGTAGAATATACTGAAAAGATTTTCTGTCTGAAGTAGCTATAAAAATGTAACCCACATGTCCCAAACGTCCAGCTAAATAAACTCTCTGTGGCAATTAGCATATGTGTGTGCAGTTAGAAATCAAAGAGAAATACAGGCTTTTTCTTCTAAAAAGTATGCTTTGCTATTAATCAAGGGCAATGACTCTCAGCAGCACTGTTTTAGTAGCAGTTTTAAAGATTAAAAATATAATTGGCTCATTGATGCCTTGGATGTCCAAACACTTCTTATGAGTCAGTATATTCAATGTCTAATTATAGGCAATGATAATTCTTTTCCTGAGACATGTCTCATCAGGGTTTTGGATTGTAAAAGGAAATAAAAGGACTAGGAATAGCTACATGACTCATGTTTTAAAATGAGTGCCTCTTTTCCTATGGAACAGATTAACTTTTCTAAATAGCCACTAGTACCAAATGCTGTTTGGTTAATCCTATGATATGGGAAGACCCTAAATAATATCCAGATATCAGTTACTCTCATTAGAATGGATACTTTTCTTTATCATAACAAAAAATGTCAAAACTCAAACATCACTCACAACCCACCACCAACTTCAACATCAACAAGAAGAACTAGCAAAAGGGCTTTTGAGTAAACACACACACACATACACACACACACATATAAACTTCATATATATGTGTGTATTTATATCTGTAAACTACATATATATGTGTGTTTGTTGTGTAGTTTACACACACACACACACACACACACATACTTGTCAAGGGACATGCAATTCTTGAGAAAGCTGAAATACGTCAGTACAGACAAGATAACAAGATGTAAAGGGTATTGACTGAGGTTCTAAAGCCATTTAGATTTTATGTTATCTGGGGTCCAAATTTTTTTCAAATCCACCTAAACTTATATTCTTTTTTCCCTTCTGCCCATTTTTTTCTTGATTTTTCTCTGTCTTTTCAAAATCAAAATTTCATTGTAATGACAATTGTCTTGATGCCAATCTGGCCAGTCATGGTTGACTGAGTCTACTTTCATTGCCATGTGGTTTATAATTCTAGTTGCATAACTCACTCAGTGTTGTTAAAACACTGATGATGTCTAGTAAAAAGTACAGTAGAAGTATATTGAGACATTCAGAATTAAGCATATTTGTTGACTGGATGAGTACTCTCTCTGTAAGACTATAACTCGAAAGAAGCATTCATTATGTACCTCTTAAAATACCCATGATACATCATTAACAAATAATTGGTTCACTGAAGGAAATGAATTTAGTTTTTGAATTTAGTAATCAATTTTATTATTTCTGCATTGTTAATTTGCTCTTATTATATTTCTGAGTGAAATAAAAAATAGGCTACTTAGATTTATCAAGTTACAATGACTGCATAAATGTTCTATTTTTGTTGGCTTTAAACAAATAGCAGTCTAAAATAAGGAATCCATTTCAGTCTAATGTATTGAGTACCTTAAACTTTCATCCAACTTAGGCCTGATCAATTGTGTAGGCCTGACAGAAAGAGCAAAGACTTGGCAGAAATGATGACAAATTGATGTCACTGCTTTTCTTATTAACTAGGCAGCCAATGCTGACACTTAAACAGACTCTTTGGAGAATCCTGCAAAGACAATCTTTGACCAAGTTTTTTTGGTTCTAGTAATGTTTTAGGCTAGCACCTTGTGACATTGCTCCTCAGTACTCATGGTTCTTGTTCATTTTATCTCCAGGCTCTACTCTTGGCATTAGTCCATCTGTCTCTCTCTTTCTCTCATAAGGGACACCTGTTGAAAGACACAAAACTTTGTCCATCTCTTAGTGGAAGCACAGTGCATTCCTAATGATACTCCCCTATATTCTGCCCCCAGGAAAGGGAAAATGTCTTTAATCTTATGAATTAGGAGTCACATATGGCTCCTCTGCATCCACCAATATCCAGTGCCACCCATGTCAGCCTCTTCAGACAGTCTCCTTGAATGCCTCTCTCTCAATACATGATATTAAGGACTCATTCCAGATTTCCCCTTCTCAAGGACTGGGAATAGTGCAAATGCAATGAAAATCTCTGCAATAAAATCCTCTTCTCCTCAGCACTCTCAACTCTTACATATTTAATATAGATGACAGACTGACTCTAGCCGAAGTACCTCTACAAAACCCAGTGCACCCTCATCAGCTGAATTAGCACCACGCTATAGAATTGAGGGTAACTGGTATGGACTCAATCGTTCTGTCTCTAGGCTACAGCCTAACAAGTTGTTTTTGTTAACATCTTTTCATGTTAAACTGATTAATACTTTGTCGAGCTATTGTGTATAATAGGAACTCTGCCAGTAACTTTACATGTGATATCTAATTTAATCCCCATAATAAACATTTACTGCCATGATGATTCTTTTATAAATAAAAACCAAAGATTGTGGATTTTTACGTAATTAATTCAAGACTGAAACACTTGTAACTGGAAGAGCTGAGATTAGTCCCCAGGGTTCCCATCTTTCCCATAAAAAATAAAGAGATTTGAAATATTATCTTTGGAAGGCTTCTTATGTGCCAGAAATTTTAGATTCTTTTACATTTGGTTACTTAGTCTTACAGCAACCAAGCAAAAATGATAATACTCTAATGTATGAAAAAAAAGGAGTAATTATATTCACTTTTCAATGTCATAAGGTACAAATTGTGCAACCAGAGTGGGATAATTTTTAATATAAAATCCATGCACATTCAATTACACAATTTTGCCTTCTGGCAATTATGTCTTATTTACTTCGTTACAAATCCAGCCTGTCGCCTTAGGCTTTTTTTGCAATTGACTACTTTTATTAATATGGGTAGGCAGAGGTTTTCTATGACATGATTCATGCAAAGCAGCATTCATTAGTTTATTCACAGTACCAATAATTGATTTTGAATTCTATCAAGCACTATGAAAAGAGATAGGTATATCATAATAAAACATTCTATTGGCCTCAATTTGCTCACTCCTATAGGAGTAAGAGACATTAAAATAATTACAATGTAATGCTAAAAAGATTTGGTAGAACTTGGAACTATTATATTGTGAAAGCACCAGGGCAGGGTGCCTTAGTGATAAAACTGATATTTGAGGTGAGATTGAGAGAAGAGAAACTATACAGGTCAGACAAGAAGACAGAAAAGGGAATATTCAGAAAGTAATAAGGGCATGAATATGAAATTAAGACTAATTTGTTATAACTGTAGCATCAAGTACATGGACAGAAGACAAGCCTGGTTTTCACAAAGGAAAGAAAAAGTAAATCAATCTGACTTTTGATGAGATTTAGTTTTTGTATTCTTTAATGAGTCATTTTTTTCTTTCAGTCTTTAACATATGTTTCCTGAGTTCTTGCTGGCCACTAGATATGAAATGAAAGCACAGTGTGACAATTCTTGTAACTGTCACAAGTGCTGTAAGAGCATAGGAGGAAGTAGAAGATTTTTCATGTGTACAGCACCTCACTGGAATGCCTCTTTCAAAACATGGGAGGGTCTCTTGAAACATGTTAACATGGACTGGTGATTCTAGTTCTTTAAAGAAATTCGTGAATAGACTTTATTTGTTGGAGTAGTTTTAAATTTACAGAAAAATTCTGCAGATAGTACAGAAAGTTTCCATATACCCACTCTCCACTACTATTAACACCTTGCATTAGTGTGGTGCCTTTGTCATAATTGATGAACCACTATTGATACATTATAATTAACTAAAGTCCAGGGTTAACATTAGGGTACACAATTTGTATTTTACAGCTCTCTGGGTTTTGATGAATGCATAAGATCATATATCCACAGGACAGTACAGAATAACTTCGCAGCCCTAAAAACTCTCTCTGCTTCACCTGTTTATTCCCCTCCTTTCCCCTGAACCCCTAGCAATCACTGATTTTTTCCTTTTCTAGAATACATGTAGTTGGGATCATATAGTATGTAACCTTTGCAGACTGGCTTATTTCACTTAGGAAACTTAGGAATATGTATTTAAGGTTCCTCCATGTCTTTTTGTGGCTTGATAATTTCTCTCTCTCTCTCTCACTTCTTTTTTTTTTTTTTTTTTTTTTTTGAGACGGAGTTTCACTCTTTCACCCAGGTTGGAGTGCAGTGGCTCGATCTCAGCTCACTGCAACCTCCACCTTCCAGTTTCAAGTGATTCTCCTGCCTCAGCCTCCCAAGTAGCTGGGATTACAGGCACCCACCATGCCCGGCTAATTTTTGTATTTTTAGTAGAGACGGGGTTTCATCATGTTGGCCAGGCTGGTCTCAAACTCCTGACCTTGTGATCCACCCACCTCAGCCTCCCAAAGTGCTGGGATTACAGGCATGAGCCATCAAGCCTGGCCTCTACTTTTCTTTTTTGTTTTTGTTTTGAGACAGGGTCTCACTCTGTTGACCAGACTGGGGGTAGTGGTGCCATCACACCTCACGGTAGCCTCAACCTCTCAGGCTCAGGTGATCCTCCCATTTTAGCTTCCCAGGTAGCTGGGACTACAGGCATGTGCCACCAGGCCTGGCTAACTTTTTGCATTTTTTCTAGCGATCAGATTTAGCCATTTGCCCTAGCTGGTCTCAAACTACTAGGCCCAAGCATTTCACCCTCCTCAGCCTCTCAAAGTGCTGGGATTACAAGTGTGAGCCACCATGCCTGGCCAAACCTTGATAATTTCTTTGATTGTTCAACAGTATTCTATTATAAGGATGTACCACAATTTATTTATCCATTCACCTATTGAAAGACATCTTGGCTGCTTCCAGTTTGAGGCAATTATGAATAAAGCTACTATAAAAACTCAAGTGCAGTTTTTGTGCAGACATAAATTTTCAACTCATTTTGGTAAATATCTAAGGAGTAGCATAGCTGGAACATATGTTAAAACTCTATTTGTAGGTTTGTAAGAAACTTGTAAAGTTTCCTAAGGGGCTGTTCCATTTTGCATTCTTATCAGCAATGAGTAAACATTCCTATTGCTCTGCATCTTCATCAGAATTTGGTGTAGTCAGTTTGGAGGATTTTAGCCATTGTAATGCATGTGTAGGTGTAGCACATTGCTGTTAATTCGCAATTCACTAATGACAAATGATGTTGGGCACCTTTTCATAGGTTTATTTGCCATTTGTATAGATTGTTTGATGAGGTGTCTGTTCAGATTTTTTGCCCATTTTTTGATTGGATCATTTGTTTCTTTATCAAATACATGTTTTGCAAACATTTTCACCCAGTCTGTGGCTCATCTTTTCATTCCATTCACAGTATCTTTTTGCAGATCAGAAAATTTTAATTGTACTGAGCTCTAAGTTATCTTTTTTGTTTCTTCATAGATTGTGCTTTTGATATTGTAACTAAAAACTCATCAAAAAACTCAACATCATCTAGATTTTCACCTGTGTGTGCTAACTTTAGAAGTTTTATAGATTTATAGTTCATATTTTGATTTGGGATCCATTTTGAGTTAATTATTGTGAACATTATGAGATCTGGGCCTAGATTAATTTTTTTCTGTACGTGTCTAGTTGTTCCTTTCAAAAAAATGACTGTCCTTTCTTCATTGAATTGGCCTTACATTTCTGTCAAAGATCAGTTGACTATATTTGTGCGGGTCTATTTCTGGGCCACCTTTTTTGTCCCCTTGATCTATTTGCCTATTATTTTGCCAATACCAATATATTTTGGATACTATAGGTTTAAAGGAAGTGTTGATTCTTTGGAATTTTTTACATAAACGATGACCTCTGTGGAAGAAAAACAAAACAAAAAAACAACAAAAATGTGTTTCGTATTTCCCAATCTGTGTATTTTTTATTCTCCTTTTTGTTTCTTTTTTTCTTATGATGCATTATATTTTCTATAAAACGGAATTTTATTTTATTTCCTTTTTTATTATACTTTAAGTTCTGGGGTACAAGAGCAGAGCATGCAGGTTGTTACATATGTATACATGTGCCATGGTGGTTTGCTGCACCAATCAACCTGTCATCTACATTGGTATTTTTCCCAATGCTATCCCTTCCCTAGCCCCCCAAGCCCTGACAGGCCCCAGTGTGTGATGTTCCCCTCCCTGTGTCCATGTGTTCTCATTGTTCAACTCCTACTTATGAGTGAGAACATGCAGTGTTTGGTTTTCTGTTCTTGTGTTAATGTGCTGAGAATGATGGTTTCCAGCTTCATCCATGTCCCTGCAAAGGACATGAACTCATCCTTTTTTATGGCTGAATAGTATTCCGTGGTATATATATGCCACATTTTCTTTATCTAGTCTATCATTGATGAGCATTTGGGTTGGTTCCAAGTCTTTGCTATTGTGAATAGTGCCGTAATAATCATACGTGTGCATGTGTCTTTGTAGAAGAATGATTTATAACCCTTTGAGTATATACACAGTAATGAGATTGCTGAGTAAAATGGTATTTCTAGTTCTAGATCCTTGAGAAATCACCACACTGTCTTCCAAAATGGTTGAACTAATTTACACTCCCACCAACAGTGTAAAAGCGTTTCTATTTCTCCACATCCTCTCCAGCATCTGTTGTTTCCTGACTTTTTAGTGATCACTATTCTAAATGGTGAGAGATGGTATCTCATTGTGGTTTTGATTTGCATTTCTCTAATGACCAGTGATGATGAGCATTTTTTCATATGTTTGTTGGCTGCATAAATGTCTTCTTTTGAGAAGTGTCTGTTCGTATCCTTCACCCACATTTTGATGGTGTTGTTTTTTTCTTATAAATTTGTTTAAGTTCTTTGTAGATTCTGGATATTAGCCCTTTGTCAGATGGAGAGATTGCAAAAATTTTCTCTCATTTTGTAGGTTGCCTGTTCACTCATGATAGTTTATTTTGGTGTGCAGAAGCTCTTTATTTTAACTGGATCCCATTTGTCTACTTTGGCTTTTGTTGTCATTGCTTTTGGTGATTTAGTCTAGTCATGAAGTCTTTGCCCATGCCTATGTCCTGAATGGTATTGCCTAAGTTTTCTTCTAGGGTTTTTATGGTTTTAGGTCTTATGTTTAAGTCTTTAATCTATCTTGAGTTAATTTTTGTATAAGCTGTAAGGAAGGGATCCAATTTCAGCTTTCTGCGTATGGGTAGCCAGTTTTTCCAACACCATTTATTAAATAGGGAATCCTTTCCCCACTGCTTGTTTTTGTCAGGTTTGTCAAAGGTCAGATGGTTGTAGATGTGTGGTGTTATTTCTGAGGCCTCTGTTCTGTTCCATTGGTCTACTTATCTGTTTTGGTACCAGTACTTGCTGTTATGATTACTGTACCCTTGTAATATAGTTTGAAGTCAGGTAGTGTGAGGCCTCCAGCTTTGTTCTTTTTGCTTAAGATTGTCTTGGCTATGTAGGCTCTTTTTTGATTCCATATGAAATTTAAAGTAGTTTTTTTTCAAATTCTGTAAAGAAAATCAATGGTATCTTGATGGGGATAGCACTGAATCTATAAATTACTTTGGGCAGTATGGCCATTTTCACAATATTGATTCTTCCTATCCATGAGCATGGAATGTTCTTCCATTTGTTTGTGTCCTCTCTTATTTCCTTGAGCAGTGGTTTTTAGTTCTCCTTGAGGAGGTCCTTCACATCCCTTGTAAGTTGGATTTCTAGATATTTTATTCTTGTTGTAGCAATTGTGAATGAGAATTCACTCATAATTTGGCTGTTTGTCTGTTATTGGTGTATAGGAATGCCTATGATTTTTGCACACTGATTTTGTATCCTGAGGCTTTGCTGAAGTTGTTTATCAGGTTAAGGAGATTTGGAGATGAGACAATGGGGTTTTCCAAATATACAATCATGTCATCTGCAAACAGTGAAAATTTGACTTCCTCTTTTCCTACTTAAATACCTTTATTTCTTTCTCTTGCCTGACTGCCCTGGCCAGAATTTCCAATACTATGTTGAATAGGAGTGGTGAGAGAGGGCATCCTTGTCTTATGCCAGTTTTCAAAGGGAATGCTTCCAGTTTTTGCTCATTCAGTATGATATTGGCTGTGGGTTTGTCATAAATAGCTCTTATTATTTTGAAATATGTTCCATGAATACCTAGTTTATTGAGAATTTTTAGCATGAAGGGCTGTTGAATTTTGTCAGATGCCTTTTCTGCATCGAGATAATCGTGGTTTTTGTCATTGGTTCTGTTTATGTGATGGATTACGTTTATTGATTTGTGTATGTTGAACCAGCCTTGCATCCCATGGATGAAGCCAACTTGATCATTGTCGATAAGCTTTTTGATGTGCTGCTGGATTTGGTTTGCCAGGATTTTACTGAGGATTTTCCCATTGATGTTCATCCGGGATCTTAGCCTAAAATTTTCTTTCTTTGCTGTGTCTTTGCCAGGTTTTGGTATCACGATGATGCTGATCTCAAAAAAATGAGTTAGGGAGGATTCCCTCTATTTTTATTGTTTGGAATAGTTTCAGAAGAAATGGTACCAGCTCCTCTTTGTCTGTCTGGTAAAATTCGTCTCTGAATCTGTCTGGCCCTGGACTTTTTTTGGTTGGTAGGCTGTTAATTGCTGCCTCAATTTCAGAACTTGTTATTGGTCTATTAAGGGATTCGACTTCTTCCTAGTTTACTGTTGGGAGGGTGTATGTGTCCAGGAATTTATCCGTTTTTTCTAGATTTCCTAGTTTATTTGCATAAAAGTGTTTATAGTATTCTCTGATGGTAGCTTGTTTTCTGTGGGATCAGTGGTGATATCCCCTGTATCAGTTTTTATTGTGTCTATTTGATTCTTCTCTCCTTTCTTATTAGTCTTGCTGGGGGTCTCTCAATTTTGTTCATTTTTTCAAAAAATCAGCTTCTGCATTCATTGATTTTTTGAACTTTTTTTTTGTGTCACTATCTCCTTCAGTTCCACTCTGAACTTATTTCTTGTCTTCTCCTACCTTTCGAATTTGTTTGCTCTTGATTCTCTAGTTCTTTTAATTGTGATGTTAGGGTATCAATTTTAGATCTTTCCTGCTATCTCTTGTGAGCATTTCATGCTATAAATTTCCATCTACACATTGTTTTAAATGTGTCTCAGAGATTCTGGTACGTTGTGTCTTTGTTCTCACTGGTTTCAAAGAACATCTTTATTTCTGCTTTCAATTCGTTATTTACCCAGTAGTCATTAAGAAACAGGTTGTTCAGTTTCCATGTAGTTGTGCAGTTTTGAGTAAGTTTCTTAATCCTGAGTTCTAATGTGATTGCACTGTGGTCTGAGAGATGGTTGCTTATGGTTTCCATTCTTTTGCATTTGCTGAGGAGTGTTTTACATCCAATTATGTGGTCAATTTTAGAATAAGTATGATGTGGTGCTGAGAAGGATGTATGTTCTGTTGATTTATGGTGGAGAGCTCTGTAGATGTCTATTAGGTCCACTGGGTCCAGAGCTGAGTTCCAGTACTGGATATCCTTCTTAATTTTCTGTCTTGTTGATCTGACTAGTGTTGACAGTGGGGTGTTAAAGTCTCCCACTATCATTGTGTGGGCATCTAAGTCTCTTTGTAGGTCTCTTAGAACTTGCTTCATGAATCTGGGTGCTCCTGTACTGGGTGCATATATATTTAGGATAGTTAGCTCTTCTTGTTGCATTGATACCTTTACCATTATGTAATGCTGTTGTCTCTTTTGATCTTTGTTGGTTTAAAGTCTGTTGTATCAAAGACAAGGATTGGATTGTAACCCCTGCTGTTTTTTTTGTTTTGTTTTTTTTTTTTTGGCTTTCCATTTGTTTGGCAAATATTCCTCCATCCCTTTATTTTGAGCCTATGTGTGTCTTTGCATGGGAGATGTGTCTGCTGAATACAGCACACTGATGGGTCTTGACTCTTTATCCAATTTGCCAGTCTGTGTCTTTTAATTGAATCATTTAGCCCATTTACATTTAAGGTTAATATTGTTATGTGTGAATTTGATCCTGTCATTTTGATGCTAGCTGGTTATTTTGCCCATTAGTAGATGCAGTTTCTTCATAGTGTTGATGGGCTTTACGATTTGATATGTTTTTGCAATGGCTGGTACCAATTGTTCCTTTCCATGTTTAGTGCTTCCTTCAGGAGTTCTTGTAAGGCAGGCATGGTGGTGACAAAATCTCTCAGCATTTGCTTGTCTGTAAAGAATTTTATTTCTCCTTTGCTTATGAAGCTTAGTTTGGCTGGATATGAAATTCTGGATTGAAAATCATTTTCTTTAAGAATGTTGAATAGTGGCCCCCACTCCCCTCTGGCTTGTAGGGTTTCTGCGGAGAGATCCACTGTTAGTCTGATGGGCTTCCCTGTGTGGGTAACCCGGCCTTTCCTTTCTGGCTTCCCTTAACATTTTTTCCTTCATTCAACCTTGGTGAATCTGAATTATGAATCTGAATTACGTATCTTGGGGTTGCTCGTCTCGAGGAGTATCTTTGTAGTGTTCTCTGTATTTCCTGAATTTGAATGCTGGCTTGCCTTGCTAGGTTGGGGAAGTTCTCCTGGATAATATCCTGAAAAGTGTTTTCCCATTTGGTTCCATCCTCCCCATCACTTTCAGGTACACCAATCAAATGTAGATTTGGTCTTTTCACATAGTCCCATATTTCTTGGAGGCTTTGTTCGTTTCTTTTCACTCTTTTTTCTCTAATCTTGTCTTCTTGCTTTATTTCATTGAGTTGATCTTCAAACTTTGATATCCTTTCTTCCACTTGTTTGATTCAGCTATTGATACTTGTGTATGCTTCATGAAGTTCCCATGCTATGTTTTTCAGCTCCATCGGGTCATTTATGTCTTCTCTAAACTGGTTATTCTAGTTAGCAATTCATCTAACCTTTCTTCAAGGTTCTTAGCTTCCTTGCTTTGGATTAGAACATGTTCCTTTAGCTCGAAGGAGTTTGTTATTACCCACCTTCTGAAGCCTACTTCTGTCAATTCGTCAAACTCATTCTTCGTCCAGTTTTGTTCCCTTGCTGGAGAAGGGAAGGGAACAAAAAAAGGGAGTTTTGTTCTCCCTTTGGAGGAGAAGAGGTGTTCTGGTTTTTGGAGTTTTTAGCCTTTTTGTGCTGGTTTCTTCCCATCTTCGTGAATTTATCTACCTTTGTTCTTTGATGTTAGTGAGCCTCGGAGTCTCTGAGTAGACATCCTTTTTGTTGGTGTTGTTACTATTCCTTTCTGTTTGTTAATTTTCCTTCTAACAGTCAGGCCCCTCTTCTGCAGGTCTGCTGGTGTTTGCTGGAGGTCCACTCCAGACCCTGTTTGCCTAGATATCACCAGTGGAGACTGCAGAACAGCAAAGATTTCTGCCTGTTCCTTCCTCTGGAAGCTTCATATCAGAGAGGCACTTGCCAGATGTAAGCAAGAACTCCCCTGTATGAAGTGTCTGTTGGCCCCTACTGAGGGGTGTCTCCCCATCAGGATACACAGGAGTCAGGGACCCACTTGAGGAGGCAGCCTGTCCCTTATCAGAGCTCAAACACTGTGCTGGAAAATCCACTGCTCGCTTAAGAGCTGTCAGGCAGTGACGTTTAAGTCTGCTGAAGCTGCGCCCACAGCCACCGCTTCCCCAGGTGCTCTGTCCCAGAAAGATGGAGGTTTTATCTATATGTCCCTGACTGGGGATGATGCCTTCTTTTCAGAGATGACCTGCCCAGAGAGGAGAAAATCTAGATAGGCAGTCTGGCCCCAACGGCCTTGCTGAACTGCTGTGGGCTCCGCCCAGTTCAAACTTCCCTGCAGCTTTGTTCACTCTGTGATAGTAAAACTGCTTACTCAAGCTTCAGCAGTGGCAGACGCCCCTCCTCCCACCAAGCTCGAGCGTCCCAGGTCAAGCTGAGACTGCTGTGCTAGCAATGAGAATTTCAAGCCAGTGGATCTTAGCTTGCTGGGCTCCATCAGGGTGGGACCCACTGAGCCAGGCACCAGAGGGAATCTCCTAGTCTGCCAGTTGCAAAGACCGTGGGAAAAGTGCAGTATCTCGGCCGGAGGGCACTGTTGCTCCTGACACAGTCTCTCATGGCTTTCCTTTTTTCCTTTTCTTTTCTTACTGCATTTGCTAGGTCTTTAATAGTGTTGAATAGGAGTGAAAAACAGAACATACCTTTTGTCACTCTTAGAAGGAAATAATGAGTTTCTCACCATTTAGCATGATGTGAGTTATAAACCTTCTGATGATTACATTTATCAAGTTGAGGACACTTGCCTCTAATCCTAGATCATTGAGAGTTTTGATCATTAATGGATATGGATTTTTGTCAAATATTTTTCATCACCTCTTGATATGCTTGATTAAATTACCTATTTTTGCATTTGAACCAGTTTACAGAGCTAGAAAAATCCCATTTTGTTGTGTTATAGAGGTTTTTTAAAATAAATGGATGGATTTGGGCCTCATAGGGCAAGTTAGAAAGTACTTATCTCTGCTTCTATTTTGTGAAAGAGCTTGTAAATGATTGGTATAATTTCATAAATAAATGTTTTGGGGCGCTCACCAGAGAAACAATCTAGCTCTGGTTATTTCTGTATTGGGAAGTTAATTATTGACTAACCTGTTTTTAACACATATAATAATATTAAGATTATTTTTATAGTAACCAAAGTTTCAAATGATACTGCCTTTTTACTCTTTCCATCCTTTTTTTTCTGATGCCCTCCAATCTCCTCCATATTCCATTCACTTTTAGAGGAACTAAAGTGGTCTAGGCAATTTTAGAATATTTCTAAAGAGAAGATGGGCTGGTAGAGTTTGGGTGAAGTGGGATGTGGCTATCAGTCAATTTACCATTTAGTGAAGTTATTGACAGCTGTCCAGGATAGCTGTTGTCCCCACAAGACACTGGGGACTAACATTCAACATGGGATTTGGGCAGGGAAAAATATCCAAACTATATCAGATGATATAGATGTAATTCTTTAAATTTGCATGGAAATTACACCAAATGGCTTTATAAAGTCTTTCAGTTCATCACACTGTAGCTTAGAAAAATTGTGATGGTGCATTTCCTCAAGATATTAATTATATGTTGGATAGTGTTTTTATATGTTCTTATAGACAACCTAGGATATGAAATAAGCTTCCATTAAATACAATGTTAACTGCTGGAATGCATTTAGTGAAACCAGTGCTTCTAAGAATGATGAATTGCAATGTAAAATTTGTAGTAATTATCTTAATCAATGTTTCTTTTGCTACCAATTTAATTAATTTTCTGGTTTTGACTTCCTTAAATGACCCATTAGTGTGTCCCAATGATCTTATTTCATACATGCATTTTAAACACTTGCGCTAGAAATATACTTAGAAGAAATGATTTATTTACATAAATTTCCATATGAATACCAATACAGAATGATGTCCTCAGATAATTTCAACACTCAATTACAGTAAATAGTTCACCTAAGATGAAGGACTGTTCTAGAACAAAGAAGCTAAACTGAAAAAACACCCAAATAATGCAAGAACTAAGATCAGATCTTAGTTTAGAAGGAAATTAACAAAGCTTTAGATGCATTTTTCAGACTCAAGAAAATTTGAATTTATATTCAACTTTAGATGGTATTATGGTTTATTATTAATTTTCTTTTTTTTTTTTTTTTTTTTTTTTTTTTGAGACGGAGTCTCGTTCTGTCACCCAGGCTGGAGTGCAGTGGCGCGATCTCGGCTCACTGCAACCTCCGCCTCCCGGGTTCACGCCATTCTCTTGCCTCAGCCTCTCCGAGTAGCTGGGACTACAGGCACCCGCCACCACGCCCGGCTAATTTTTTATATTTTTAGTAGAGACGGGGTTTCACTCTGGTCTCGATCTCCTGACCTCGTGATCCGCCCACCTCGGCCTCCCAAAGTGCTGGGATTACAAGCGTGAGCCACCACGCCTGGCCTATTAATTTTCTTAAGCACAATCTTAGTTTTGTTTTATATAGAGAGATACTTTCTCTCAAGATATGCTAAAGTAGATGATAAAATATAAAAAGATAACAATTCAAAAATGTGGAGTCTATGTAGTGAGTATAAATGATACTTATACCCTTCTTTTCTTGTAGGATTGGAAATATGTATATTAAAAAAGCTTTGGGGAAATTTTTTTTTTTCACCAGGAGGTTTTTGAATCTGCATATCAGATTTTTCTTGGTTTTCAATAGTTTCCGGAAATTATCAACAAGTAATTGCTCTGTCTCCGTGCTAAAATATTAAGGTTGGGAGAAAAACAGCTTAGCTCTTCGTTCTAGGAAATATCAGCTCTTGGGAGATAAGCCTGTGAGCCAACTAAAGTACCTTACGTTTCAGGACTAGCAGCTTGTGCAACAAGGCTCACTTCAAGATTTCCACCTTGGCTGGGCCTGGTGGCTCATGCCTGTGATTCCAGAACTTTGGGAGACTGAGGTGGAAGGATCCCTTGAGCTTAGGAGTTTAAGACCAGCCTGGGCAACATAGTGTGATCCAGTCTCTTCAAAACTAAAAAAAGAAACAGTTAAAAATTGGCCGGTCAAGAGGCTAACAGGGTTTGGGGCTCACGTGAGCCCAAGGGCTCGAGGCTATAGTGGGCCATGATCATGCCATTGCATTCCAGCCTGGGTGTCACAATGAAACCCTGTGAAAGAAGGAAAGAAAGAAAGAAGAAAGAAGAAGGAAGGAAAGAAGGAAGGAAGGAAGGAAAAGAAAGAAAAGAAAGAAAGAATAAAATAAAAATTCTACCACAACCTCAACTAGGTCTAGCTGCAGAGTAAAATAAAAAAGTTTAAGACAACTGTGGAGGCATTGGGAAATTTAAACATCATATGAATATTAGATGATATTATAATATTGTTATTCATGGGTATTATACGTGGTTCATGAAATATGTGGGAGACTTTTTTTTACCTTACAACATGCTGAAATATTTTGTGGCAAACTATTATTTATTTTTAGATGGCACAGAAAAACCAATGACATGTAGATAAATAAAACACAAGTAAGTATATACAGAACAAGTGTGAAAATTATTATAGAGTGTAACTGGAAGATATACATATGTTCATTGCATTCATTTTCAACCTTTGTATGAAAACTTTCATAATAAAAATTTTAGGGAATGTTCACACTCAAAAGCTTTTTAGGAAAGCACGGCAAACTTACTACTTCCTCATTGTTAATTGTGTCCCTCAGATGGTTATTTTGAGATTCTTGCAGTTTACCAAAAATCTTGTGAATATTTTAGTTTGAGAATCTAAAGTAAGTATTTTTAGCATCCTACCAAAGAGCTTTTCCAGTTTATTCAAAATCTCATTCTCAGAAATCTAAAAATAGACATTTACATTTCATATCAAATGTTCTATATTATTTCTTGAATAGATTCTTTGGGAAAAAATGCACATACACACCTATGTTTACATACACACATACACAAACACATATACATATATATGCATAATGACACATATATTTAAAATTAAGCAAAACTCCCTTCTAATATTTTAAATGAGAGAAGAAAAGCAAAATAATAAACATAGCTATTTTAGCCTTTAATGAAAGAAATGGTATTTTAGAAGCTTGAAAATGATAGAGTGCTCTGCTGAGGCACTCCATCAAATTCATGAATCACTGACTCTGTGCTTCAAGAGTGTTATTACAATTTGAAAAGGGGAGAAAGAACAAGAAAAAAAAAGTTTTAATCCTGATCTGAAAAAAGGGAATAAAAATCATGGCATTGACATCTGAACTTTCAAACAGGTAAATGAAAGGCCTATTTTCAATTGACAGTCCCCTGACTTATATTTAATTCAAAATTACTATTCTTGCCATTTCAAATTCCAGAGAAACTGGCAATCTGGTCTTGCAAATGCTGAAAGTGAACAAGATCGTCACAGAAAGGCAAATACCATATGTGTCAGACTTAAAATAGAAGCAATTTTATTTTGAGGCTTGGGTGATAAAATATCCACTAATACTGACTTTGTTTAGCATTTACAATGCTAGATAATTCTAAGAAAATAATAATAATGTCTATAGCTTACATTTTAAACATGTTTTTTCAACATTTATTTATTATGAATGGATAATTTCATAGAGATAGAACTGTACATAAACACAGATATGTATATGTGTATGTATGTATATAAATGCATATGTTTATATATGTATGAATATATATGCAAACACATATTTGTATAGTTATATATGTAAAAATTATATGTGATATATGTACATTATATCTATGTATGTACATATGTTCGTGCACATGCACACATTATGTGTGTGGTTTCTTTAGAGAAAGAGTCTTGCTATGTTGTCCAGGCTGAACTTGAACTCCTGGTCTCAAACAATCCTTCAGTCTGATCCTCCTGAGTAGCTTGAACTATAAGCATGAGCCACCATACCTGGAATCATGTGTATATTTTTAAAGCTTTATATTTTGTCAGGTTTCAACTTAAGAGAACAGAATAATTTTGAGTTTTTAAAACAGAATTCAAAAGGGCACTGCTTATGAAAGTAGTCCAATGCTGAGAAGTCATCAGGATGCAATCCAGAGAATAGCAAGAGCAGGAAACCACTCTTAGGAGGCCCTCTAGGAGGCTAGCAGAACAAACGAAAGGAGTAATTTTCAAACACAAAACCCAATCTGGAACAAAACTAGCAAATTCTGCTTATTCTTAAACTTGCAGCCAGAAGGAAACAAACTACTGTCACTTTTGCTTCAGCAGGAATTCAAAATGTGTGAGAGCACAATAGTTTCATGGAGGAAAATGAGAAAATATTGTGATAGTTACATGTTCTATTAGGGTTTATTAGATGAAATTCATAGGAGGCCATTGTTTGAACTGAACATTTACACTAGGCCCTAACAGACCAGACCAAACTCGAGATGCCACACAATCAAACTGAACTTTAAAACAGGCTAGTTTTAGAAAAAACAGGAGATTCACAACAACCAATCAGAAGGGGCCCAAATTACCTGAGCCAACAAGGTAAGGAAGCCCGTTCTGTTTCAACCCTATGATAAAACCAATTTTGAAAGCCCAATCCACTTGTTTCTTATTCAGCTCTTTTCTACCTCTAAAGCTGACTCCCTCTGCTTAGTTCAGTAGAGCATCTTTCCAAGTCTTTAGATGAGATGCTGCCATCTTCATAAATCACTAAAAAAAAAAATCCAATTATGTCTTTCTTTTTGAGTAGATGGGATATTTGGAAATGAGGCAGACTTTCTAAATGGCTTTCAAATATGTTTAGCAGCCTTTTATTTGCTTGCTATTAATTTTTTCATGACTGGGAAATGTCCACAATGGGCAGAAAAAGAGGTTTTCCTGTTTTTTTAGGATTATCTTAAGATATTTGTCAAACTCTGGGTGGCAGGCAGCAGGAAACATCTGGGCACTAGCAAAAGCCAGGCAGGGCTTTCTGCCTTTGTGCAAAAACATGTTGTTTGGCCGGGCACGGTGGCTCACGCCTGTAATCCCAGCACTTTGGGAGGCCGAGGCAGGTGATCACGAGGTCAGGAGATCGAGACCATCCTGGCTAACACAGTTAAACCCCATCTCTACTAAAAATACAAAAAATTAGCCGGACGCGGTGGCAGGCACCTGTAGTCCCAGCTACTCGGGAGGCTGAGGCAGGAGAATGGCGTGAATCCAGGAGGCGGAGCTTGCAGTGAGCTGAGATTGCGCCACTGCACTCCAGCCTGGGTGACAGAGCGAGACTCCGTCTCAAAAAAAAAAAAAAAAAAAAAAAGTCTTGTTCTTAGTTCCCAGAGTGAGATGCCTCAGGAAGCAGCTGCATACTGCAGTCAGTGGGCCACATTGGGTCCATACGTACTGTACTGTGGGAGCCAGAGCCAGATCAAACACTCAGTTGACACCAGTTCGGGGAAAGGATGTGAGCATGGTAGTGTGGGTGGTGGTGAGGATGTCAAAGATAACCCAAACTGGATATCTGGTAAAACTGTAACTTCTGAAAGTAAGGAAAAGAGGTAAGCTTCATTCTGATTTTCACAGAGGTGATTTAAAGAGAAAAAAAAAAGGAGGATAAAGCGGGGAGTGATCTGGGACTCAAGAAGAGTGAGAGAAGTGAAGAATTACTAAGGGTTGGTTAGTGTAAACGCAGTGAAGCTAGCAGTGTCTGCTAGCTGGCAATGATCAATGTTAGGACTCTATCCTGCCATAAAGAGTGGGAGACACTGTCCTTTCTGACAATTACACTTCAAAGGAATGGTTTTCAGGTCCTTGAGACAGCACTCCTGAGCTGTAGGAAGTACACATAAATCTCAAAGGGACACAGGAAGGATTCACAATTGTAAGCCCCTTTTAGTAAATGGTCTATTTTCTAAAAAAAAAAAAAAGGGCCTATATCAAGTGCTAGCTAGAAAGAATAGTTGTTTTCACAGCCCTAAGCTTTACTAGACAGAAACTCAAAAGGAGTCCCCCCAGGGACACAGCCTTAGACTGCTATAAGCCAAGTTAAAGTTTGGTCAAGTCTTAGAGCAGAGATTTGCATAGAGACATTTCCATTGCTGCATGATGTCAGCTCCTCCACATAAGATGGTATGGAGTAACTTAAATGAACACCAGGTGTGTCAGCCACTGACAAACTACTTCAGTCATGAAAGCTTTATTGATGGGATACTGTGATGATGAATAAGACATTTTGGAAAATACAAGCAATGTTAAATTTACAGGAGTCTCTTGGTTTGGACCAAGCTCCTGCACTAGACCCTGCAGACAAAAGCAAAATGGAGTTATTTACTCATAACGGAGTTCCACACCAACAAGCCACAATGAGGCTGTTTATCCGATCTTCCAAGGAATCAAGAGAGAGAAATAACAAATCCCTAAACAGGACAGTTTAGCCAGCATGAAAAGGAAGTCCCTCCTGCTTTAACCTTTACAAAAAGAAAAAAAAAAAAAAGTAACTGAAACAACCAATTCACTTTTTGTTCTCTGTTTCTGCTTTTGTCAAATATTTTCCATCTATAAAGCCAATCTCTGCACAGTTCATCAGAACACTCACTACTTTATAGAATGAGGTGTTGCCTGATTTTAGAGTTTCAAAGAAAAGCTGGTTAAGATCTTTAAACTAAATATTTGTAATTATATATTTTACAGACATATAATGCTTTCAGGAGAAAGGCAGTGAGAAAAGGTGAATACATCACTAGAAAGATAAATAAAGCTTCTTCCATGTCAGAAAAGTTCAATGTAATCAATTATTTGTCAAATAATGATTTTTATATTGGGGTTTACCATTGGCAATACATTGGATTCTAAGCAGTGGAATTAGCCAGATCAGGCTGTGTGAAACAAGAATCACATTTTGACCTCATTATGGCTGATGTTGTGTGGCTGTGTCCCCACCCCAATCTCATCTTGAATTGTAGCTCCCACAGTTTCCCTTGTGTCATGGGAGGGACCTGGTGGGAAGTAGTTGAATCACGGGGGCAGGTTTTTCCTGTGCTATTCTTGGGATAGTGAATAAGTCTCATGAGATCTTATAGTTTTATAAATGGGAGTTCCCCTGCCCACGTCCTCTTGCCTGCTGCCGTGTAAGACATGCTTTTCTCTTCCTTTGCCTTCCACCATGATGGTGAGGCCTTCCCAGTCATGTAGAACCACGAGTCCGTTAAACCTCCTTTTCTTTATAAATTACCCAGTCTTGGGTATGTCTTCATTAGCATCACGATAACTGACTAACATAATGGCTACACAAAAAAATGAACCCATTGAAGGACTACCACAATGTCTGTTGAAAACACTGATGAAAAGCCACAGAATAGGTCTAGTTCTCCATTAGATTTGTGAACTCCTCCTCTACATCCTCTATGTTGAGCATTCACATGGGATATAAATGTCTCCACAGACCATCCACATTGTGTGAATTACTTCACATATCTAGAACCCAAAACTCCTTGTTATCAATCTTCTAGACTTCCTTTTTTAAAAGCCTTTGATGAACAAGATACAATATTATTAACCACTGCCAGTATAGAATTATAAATCCATACACCATGAGCTACCACTTTTCCCATACAAAATAAGACAACTGGATACATCAGTTAAAGTTTAAGGAGAGTTGAAAAAAACTGTAAAATAATGCCTCTTTTACATTTATAGATTATTTGAAAAAATAGTTTCATAATCATATGTATTTACATATTATGAATTTGTTATTTTAAGTGAATTGTAAATTATAAATTAAAATATTCAAAATAAATATTTTTAAAATATCTGAATTTTACTTCTTAATATGATATACAGGAACAATCAGAAAGATGTAAGCCCACTTATTTGAGTTCCCGGCCTTTCTGCTAGCAATTGTGAGTTCATTGCTTCTAACTTCGAAGGCCTTCAATTTGTTCCTTTGGAATTATTCTTTCCTATTTTTCTATCCTATTGTTCTCTATCTGTTGTTTGCTTTTCTTTTTTTTCTGTTTCACACTTCACTTAGAACAAAGTGCAGCTCCAGCTACCTCTTTCTCTTTAGTTTCTCATAAAGTGGCGTTCCTCAATCAGGATCCCTTTATACCAGTGGCTCTCCACTAGGTGCTCTTTTGTTCCCAAAGTGAGCATTTAACAATATCCAGATATATGATTCCTTTTCATCAATGTGGGTGTGCTACTGAGATCTAGTAGGTGGAGACTAGGGATTCTGCTAAATCCTATAGCACATAGGACAGCCCCCAATAATAAGGATGTTTCTGGCTCATAATGTCAGAAGTGTCTGTTCTACACTTTTAAGCATCCGAGAGCCCCATTACTCGTTAAACATATAAGAGTGCTTTCTTTGTTACAAGAATTATATATTTAGAAGGAAGAAGAGTTTACGATGAAGATTTCTGTCTTAAGGACCACACATCTGAAATACTGCAAAGGGTTGAGTTGAGCCTGAGTAAAAGAATTAGGGAGGTTCATGTGAAAATGATAGGCATGAAATCAAGTATTGATATACAATTTGTCAGAATAGAGAGAAGAAACTATGTTCCGAAATATATATAGGTTATCCACTGCTGCATAATACATTTTGGAAAATTCAGCAACTCTAAACAGTAGACAATTATTATCTCACAACTTCTGTGAGTTCAGAATCCAAGCAATTTACTTGTTCATTATTTCAAGGTCTCTCACGAGACTGCAATCAAGGCTTCTGCCAGGGTTACATTCTCATGTGAGGATCAACTGGAAAATAATCTGCTTTCAAACTCATGTGGTTGCTGGCAGAATTCAATTCCTTGTGGGGTGTTGGATTGAAAGCTTCAACTTGTGTGTGGCAGCCAGCTGGAGGTCATCCTCAGTCCCTTGGTGCCTGTTGGGAGAGGGCTGCCCTTCACTCCTTGACATGTGGACCTCCCTTACATGCCTGTTGGCTTCATCAGAATATATAAGCTGAGGAGGCAATAAAGACAGCCTGCTAACAAGATGCTGTTTTCATCCTAACATAGAATAGGCACAGAAGAGTTATCTCATCGCATTTGCCATATTATTTTGGTTAGAAGCAAATTATAGAGCATTAAGGTCTCACCCATGCTCAAATGGAGGGTGTCACACAAGGGCATGAATACCAGGATGCAGAGATCACTGGAGCCATTTTAGAGCCTCCTTGCAGCATAAGATATAAAGGAGTATTTGATCCAGAGAATCTCCTGAGCTATCACTTTCTGAGCATTACAGAAAGGAGGTAGGAAATAAGGAATATAATTATCAGGTGAAATCAGCAGAACTATGCACAGTGAGTTAATTGTAAGGAAGAGGATATTTCCAGTAGTTGCCAAGGATTATATATTATATGATACATTGAATAAGATGGTCTAACATAACACTTAGAGTCAGTGATACCATAAACAAATCAAAGTTTATATCAGTAAGAAGCCTAAATGTGTTAACATACGTGTTTCAAAACTAGCTGTTATAATAGAGTATGTGTTAGCACTGACATCTATTAAACGAATTTTTAATCAATTATATCAGGGTTTTTTGAGATTTAGGAAAAGATACTCAACATATAATTGTTTGTGAAATACCATGTCCTTCTGCCTTAAACAACTAACTTATGAATGAATTAAATACAACTGGAGCTACTGGAAAGATAAAAGTATATTGACTAAATATTTTTCTATATAAGCAGGCAAGAAAATTTACACTCTGCTATTGCAAAAGCCATAATGTAACATTTTATAAAATCGGAAAAGTATATTTTACTTATATTTGAATAAGAATGCATTATGAAAGGCCTTAGGAGATAGTTACTTAGTATTATTTCTGCCAAGACGTTATTTCTACACTCTATCTCACTAGGATCTTACCAGGGTTCTCTATCTATGATTTAAGTGATGTGTGTTTATGACTAATAACGAACAATCTTGCATTCATTCCAGGACTGTGATCTTTCTTTATGTTTCCTTGTCTGCAGCCTTGATGTATAATTATTCATTTCTAATCATATTTAATCATTCTTCAGCCTCTTATTTTGCCATTTAAAATCCGTTTGATATTGACGAAATAGAGAAAATAAATCTCAAATATTTTCCACTGTGATTCCTGCTTTAGGAACTTTATTTTTTAAAACACTAAGCTTGTGGTAATTTGTTATTGCAGCCATGCAAAATTAATACCCTTGTCTTCTCTGTCTCTCCTTCAAACTGTTTCATCTATTCGACACAGAATGCCGTTTGCTCTGGTCCTTACAAAAGTGCATCTTTTTTCATCATGTTGCTAACATCTCAAAAGTTTCTTTCCAGAAAATGTTTTCCTAGCCATTCTGGATAAATAACATCTGTCTTCCAATAACCTGAAATCACAAGAATCCTGCATGAGACTTTTCCTTTTCTTTTCCTCATAATGGAACACACAAAAAGTACCTTACCTGTTCTATATTTAATGTCTATCTTCCTCCACAAGAATATAAGGTCTACAGTAATAACTTTTAAATTTTTCTTATGGTAATTGACTTCAGTTGCTAAAATTTTGTCCTCAATCTAGGTTACTGAAGAATGAGTAGAAATAGTTTCACTGAGAAATGTCTATATCATGTTTGTTTGTTTGCTCTTCCTCTAAATACTGGCTTTGCTCAATAGTCAATATTGTAGGTACCAACCTCCCTAAAGATGTTTTGTGATTGTATAGTTCCCAACTTACTTAATTCTTTTGGTTATTGCCACTGACTCTCCAAGGAATTTGATACTGTATTTAAGAAAAAAAATGAATAAGAAGTAATTATATGCCTTACTTTCTCAAACATTAATGAATTTTAAAATATCTTATGTGGGAAAATAATATAATTATGCTTTTCCTTAATCATAGTCTTATACTACTTGTTTTTATAAGAAGCTCATATAATTAGCCATTATTATTGGACCATGCAATATGGGATGTTGTTTAGTTAATAAAATTTCACCTAGCCCATCCCTCCATTTTTTTTTTATTTCAGTGTAGTTTGTTAAATGATTTATTTTGTTTTTCATTTCTCCCCATTTCCTCCTTTTTCTATTTCAAACAAATTGCCAGACTTTTCATAATCTCCCACTAGAGGGATATTGCCATATCAAAAGCAAATGATCTTGATTTAATTAATAGTTGCTGCCTTTTAAACCTCAAGCATAATGAATGGCACACATTAGGTTTGGTTAGGGGTAAACAGATGGGGTCGGGCAGGGAAGTTAATGACCTTTAAGAACAGTATAAGCTGAGAATATGTCTTTTTTGACTTGGAAGGGGAGAGAGATCTCCTTGTCTTTCTACCAGGCAGCGCCCAGATGACTGGTCCTAGCATCTGGACCTGACATTTCCTAGTATCATCAAAGTTTCTTTTGCCCCATTAGTCACGCCAAAGCAGAATATTCCAAGAATCTGATGGAAACTTTTAAACTGGGACAATATAGTTCTCAGTACGAATTTGTGGGAGGGGATCAAAGAATCATCACTATGCTTTAGTGATGTGTGTAAAATCTTAGTTTTTCTTTTTTTTTTTGAGACAGAGTCTGGCCCTGTCACCAGGCTGGAGTGCAGTGGTGTGATCTTGGCTCGCTGCAACCTCTGCCTCCCAGATTCAAGTGATTCTTCTGCCTCAGCCTCCCACGTAGCTGGGATTACAGGCATGCACCACCACACCAGGCTAATTTTTGTATTTTTGGTACAGACGGGGTTTCACCATGATGGTCTCGATCTCCTGACCTTGTGATCCGCCCTCCTCAACTTCCCAAAGTGCTGGGATTACAGGCGTGAGCTACCATGCCCAGCCAAATCTTCGCATTTTTATCATCTTTAAGCAGAAAGCTTCCATCATGAACAGGACTGAATTTGTCATCAGCTTAGTCAAATGTGGCATTGGAATTAAATGAAACTAGATTTAAATACATTTTAAAACAAATTTTACTTCATTCATACCTAGGTTTGTGGTTATAAAAACCATTTTTGTTATTTCACCAAATATACCCTTTATTGATACAGCTCATCATGTATTTTTTCTCTGAGTGAAAAAGGTTTTTTTTTTCCTCTGACACTAAATTACCTATAAGCATCACAAACTTCTAAGGCATGTCAACAATATAAAGCTCTAATTAACTAACTGGCCCACATAAAAACCATTTATAGGGATAGAGATTAATAAATCCAATGATGAATGAATCATTTATGAAAGCTGAGTCTGAATTAGCATCAAGTAGTGATCCAAAGCTCAAATTATATGCATTATGTGAAGTTATAGAGTAATGTCTGACATCTGAAGGTCATATAAAAGACAGTCTTCAAAAAATGGTGATAATTTTACATATATCTATCTATATGAGATTAGAAACACTGCGTATTTCTCCTATAGAGGTCTAAAGTTTGAAGGATAGTGGAGATTGTTGTGTATTCAACAGCTTAAGCTGCTGCTTATTATTTGTGACTGTTTCCTGCTTCATTACCTTTCTTCAGAAAGAGGTAATAAATGCAAAATCTGTCAAAACGCAACCCTTGTTCTTACATTACTCACACCTGCTTTCCGCATAAATGTCATGCAGTACGTAATGTGAATTTTTCAACAGAACTCAAGGAAGACTTTTTTCTGATTGAAAGAAAATGTGCCTACCTGCATCTCTTCTTTCTCAAAGCTACTCATCCTCTCTTCTTCTGTGTGATTTTTAGCATGAGGCTTTTTGTAAAATTCAGTTAATATATGCACAATAGCATACAAACTAATTATAAGAAAATAGTGGAAGCTTTGAAAAATGACATATCAAAACATTGCTACCCCACCATGTAACTTTTATTTAGAAACTTCCCACATAGGCACTATGGCAGCGACTTACTCAATAGGCCTTCTTGTCTGATGCAAAGCACTTGTACCTACACTGTGAATTCAATAATGGACTATAAAGAATTCTTCCCAAACAACCATTGTGTAACCATTTGCACATCTTTATGAGAAATATGTCTTTAAGGAGGAAATTGGAATTCAATATTTAAGACATTTGAAAGAAGAAAGTCAATAAAGTGATAAAGATGAGATGGATGGTAAGACAAAAGCAGTGACCCTGTGTCTTAGCAGGTTGAGCTTGTGCAGTGTTGCAATCAGCTTACTGAAGAGGGCTTTTAAAAGGTTATTATTCTATTCTACTGCAAGTGTTGAGAAACTATTTTTTAACTGCAAGTTTTTAAGTCTCAATTTTTTATCTTATATGCCTGTTTCTTCCATTTGTCAACAGTGAAATAATACACTGTGAAGTTATTGCTCTTACTCAGCATTTCTGTGTCTGGGAAATGGTCCACTTGAAAAATGTCCAAGACCTCCTTAGGCCTGTTTCAGTGGGAGAGGTATAACCCTTCTCTTCTCCCTAATGCACAGATGCAGTGTTACTAGGAGGGCACTCTGTACCATCTTTATATGGGTGTAAAATACCAAGAAGGCAGGTCTGAGCAGAGTTTATTGACTATTAGAAAGTGGAAAAGAGTAGAAAGTCTCAAATGCCAGCCAAGATCCTTCAACTCTGCAGACACGACTGCAGGACATTTACAATAAAATGCACGTTTAATCAAATTGGAAATATGAAAATTACAAAAAGATCACAGATGTTCACAAAAGACTGATATATACCTGAGGTTCATAAACAAACATGGGATTGTGTGTGTGTGCATATATATATATATATATATATATATATATATATATATATATATAAGATAGGCAAATTATTTGATATTAAATAATACAAAATCTGAATTTTGAAGGAAACAAAAGTAGTTAATGTTTTTTAATAAATTAGAACTTGCAAAGGTTAGGTAGCTTTTTCTAGACCATGCAAATAGTAAATGGTGAGGTTTAAGATGTGTGGAAAAAAGATATAAAGAGATATATAAAATTCAAGCTGAGATTTAAAACAATGAAATAGCTTATAAAAATTAGCTCATGGTCCTAAAAATAGCTTTTGCATCAATTATATTCTCAGACTTGTAGTTTTATTATCTTATTTTATGGGATTTATTATAAATAAATTTTTTTATACAGTGATTGAATTTTGGATAAAAATGTAACAGTCCCTTCTTGTGCATATATTAACCTATCAGTATTCAAAAGTTCTGATCATTTTTTCCCTTTTCAGATACATTATTTTTAATTCTCATGCATCACTGCATGGTTTTGCTCATGCAGCTCAGTGCACTTCAGTCTTCTAATGTGCCTCCTGTATCAAACAAAATCTTACATTCTGCAGTGATCTCCTGTAGTCACAGTTTTAATGTCATTCCACACATCTCCATGTGACGATGAGAATCTTTGGTTTCATGGATGGTATCACTATCAAATTGCAAAACCAGAAAAGGGGGCAGCATAATTTTGTCTCTCTCTCTCACTCATGACATTTACCGGCATTAACCACCACATCTCCATATTTTACATCCAATCACCTTGAACTCTTGTCCAAGCCACCATCAACTCTTACAGAGATGACTGCAAAACCATCTTCTAATGCATTCTTCATACAGCTGGCATAGAGAATAAGGGATAATCCAATGCTATAATTCTTCAAGGGCAGTTTTTTTGTTTTTTTTTTCGAGACGGAGTCTTGCTCTGTCACCCAGGCTGGAGTGCAGTGGCGCAATCTCGGCTCACTGCAAGCTCCACCTCCTGGGTTCACGCCATTCTCCTGCCTCAGCCTCTCCGAGTAGCTGGGACTACAGGCGCCCGCCACCACGCCCGGCTAATTTTTTTGTGTTTTTAGTAGAGACGGGGTTTCACCGTGGTCTCGATCTCCTGACCTCGTGATCTGCCTGCCTCGGCCTCCCAAAGTGCTGGGATTACAAGCGTGAGCCACCGCGCCTGGCCAGTTTTTAAAATAATATTGAGTGAAACTTTTCTTCTTAAAAATATATTATTTTTAATTTGATTTTTATCAGTAATATTTACTTCATTAAAATTATAATTTCAAACTGAATTTTTAAAAATTTTTACATTTAGCTTTCACATGTTCTGTTTTATTTATGCCTAAGAACTATAAATCACATTTAATATTCTAATGCTTATTATCCTTAACAGGGTTAATTACTTAAATCCCTTTAAATATTTTAAATCACACGTATTTTTAATGTATATAATCTCTTGATTAAGTGCTTAAGTAATGGTTTAGCATAAAAATCTACATAATTAATTCTTATAAATATAATAAATTAGTTATAAATATGATTATTATTTGTAGCTTATTTAAGTGATGATACAAGTATGTTTATAAATTTAATGTGATTTTGGCTTAAAATCACAAATCATATATTTTAAAGTGAGATCTGAAGACTGATCTATTATTCAAATTTTGCACATTCTCATACGTTACAAATGCAAGTAACTTATGTTTAAGATCAGTAATAAGGTCCTATCAAATCAGATGTTTTGTGTGAAGACAATAACCAGGAACTCAATTCTACTTATTTATTTATTATTATTTTCTATTTTTGAGACAGAGTTTTACTCTTGTTGCCCACGCTGGAGTGCAACGGCACAATCTTGGCTCACTGCAACCTCCACCTCCCAGGTTCAAGTGATTCTCCTGCCTCAGCCTCCTGAGTACCTGGGATTACAGGCACCCACCACCACACCTGGCTAACTTTTTTGTATTTTTTTTAGTAGAGATGGGGTTTCTCCATGTTGGTCAGGCTGGTCTGGAACTCCCAACCTCGGGTGATCTGCCGGCCTCGGCCTCCCAAAGTGCTGGGATTACAGGTGTCAGCTACTGCGCCCGGCCAATTATATTTATTTTAGGCAGATACATGTACAATACGTGTCTAATTAATGCAAAACTTCCAATGATAATCAATGTAAAATGCAAACACAATTCAGGAAAATGCCTACGTATAAGTAACAAACTATTATGTTAACATTTAAACATGCTTTAAACAACATTTTCTCTTCTCTAAACATTTAATGTGGTTATTTTGAACAGGTTCTGTGCATTCATTAGCATTTATGTAGTTTGCATACCATCCCCAAACCTTTACATTTTCAATATGGCTTGGCAAATTACCTAAGACAAAAAAAATACATCTGTTCAAAACATTGCACACAAAAATTCACAATAATAGACCAGGTGATTTTCTAGAGGGAATGTCACTCACTAAGTGACTGACGATTGAAAGGGTGAAGAAAATTGAAAAGGGAGGAAGGAAAATCATTGACGCATCCATCATAGTTTTGAAACACACGGTGACGGAATGTTGGCAAATTCAGACAAGTTGTCAGACTCCGAATTAAAGATAGATAGGAGTAATAATAAAAAATCAATCACTGTAATTAAACACCTCAACAGAAAAAGTAATGCATGCAGAAAAAGCATTTGACAAAATGTATTACCAGTTCCTCTCACAACCTTGGCCAAATTCAAATAATTACCTATTAATAGTAACAATACTTGTAATTACTAGATAAAGGCAATGTCTGCCAAGATTCCCCTTTTTATTTTGAAGTTTGTAAGTATTTTGGGGGGGTTATTTTTTGATTCTGTAAATATCTAAATATCTACAATCTCATGAAACCCCTAATTTATCCATTAATGTATGTTTATCTCTGTAGACTGCGGATTCCTGTTTTATTCAATGAGTTATAAGCTCTTACTATCATTGTTTATTTTGATGCTTAAATTTTCCCACATTTGGTCAGTGGGAGTCACTATTGGCTTGCTGCTTCTATTTTTACTTTTTGCTTTTTTTTTTTTTCCCCCTATTGGATGCATCTCATTAATCTTTCTGGCAAAACAAAGTGACTCAGGCTCCTTAATTTGTACCTACCTTTCCTTAATTGTGGAATTAACTATATCTAAATATCTAAACATACTGAAAGTGTTGATTACCAGTGGTAGGTCCAATTCTGATTTAACAAGTTAGTTCATTCTATTCATTCTAGTTTTCTCCTTTTTCAGATTTGTGATTCACTTAACTGACATAAGAAGCCTTGCTACCATTATCCTCAGGGTATTAATGTATTTGACCAATCCTTCTGCTCGTAACCAACCTCTCTTTGTCACTGACATGCGCAATACTCATTTTACAAACATTGTGATGACCCCATACATGTTTCAACACCCAAATTCACCTCTGTACCCCACCACAGCGACACCCTTCTCTCACTAATAAGGCCTTGAACACCCCATCCATGAGCTCAACCTCACAAACAGAAGTCCTCCTCATTTAGCTCAGAATCTAAACGCCCAGTAGGGGCTGCTAGAGTTCATTCTTCCCTTTAAGCCAATACCTACATGTCTCAGCCACACATAGGCATTTTTGAACCAAATCGCTTCAGAAAGGAAAAAAGTGGAAAGATAAAGAGGAATGGATAAAACTGAAAACATTTTCTATATTTTAAATGATGGAGTTTTTAGATGATTGAGAAGTGCCAATAGCCAGCAGTAAGAAGGAAGCAGTTATAATGGTTTAAACGAAGGCTAAGCTAATGCAGGAAAAAAATAACGTATTCCTTCTTTATTTCCACTTAATTGATCACACATATGTGGACATTTTTTCTGCTTAATTATGTATTTGACTTATGACTATTCCATTGATTAGTACTGATCAGAGAAGGAAAAGGGAGTCACACAAAAATAATCGCACATATTTAAGTATATAATGGAAAATAACAAATAAGATATTCTGTAGAAGTACTTATAGGACCAAGACACATATGAGCATGCGGAGGTAAGAGGGTGAGAAGGAGAGATAGAGAGAGGGAGAAGGAGAGATAGAGACACAGACAGAGACAGAGGCAGAGAGACAGATGGACTTATTGCAGCCTTTCCTATCTTGATGCAGTGTAAGAATTCTTTGGTATCAGCACCTTCTAGAATAGAAAAGTTAGAAAAGAAAAACTATTTAAAGCATTTTTTACATATATCATCAATTTCATGAATGTACTTTTTATTTATCTTATGATCCATGTCAATAATGAAGTCATGTTACATTTTCATGTTTAAGATAAATTAAGTTGGAACAAGAGTAGGCTTTATCATTCAAATGTTCTGAAATCAGTAGCATTTTTTTGTTTGTCAGTCTAGCTAAGAGATGCATTTGTTCTAGGGTGGGTTATTTTGTTTGTTTTCAAGTCTCATTTCAATATTATAAATATAAACATGACTTATTGAATATAATTACATCATTTAATATTGAAGGAATTTTAAGTTATTTTTATATGCTTCAGAAAGGTGGAAGGTTTTCTTGTTGGAAAATATTATGGTTGATTCAGTTTTCATTTCCAAAGTGGAGAAAGGTATATCTACAATCTAAAAGTTATCGTCCTCTCTAACTGAAATTTTAATCTAAGTTTTCAACAAAAAGGAATAGAGACTTGTTGGGCTGATTTTACAAAATGTCATGGCACTCATGAAATGCTTTAATATATATTTTTCTTATTAAAACCATCATTGTTTTAAAATAGCAACATACTTCAACTAATTGTAACTTGATAAGATATGACTAAAAATGATGTAAGAAAAATATAATTGAATAATGGCAGATCTGCTTTTAAGAGAAACCATAATTTATTCAAATAACACTTGAATAGAAGTTAGATAAAATGTACAGCAAGCTTAGGCCAGACACTACATAACAATAGTTTAGAATAAATAAATCTGAACTTTTATTTTTCTGTAAGAAATCAAATAGTTAAAACAATGTGTTTTCAAAATTCCCTTAGCTCCAGAATTCTTTGGTCGCCTTTCTATACCTTAAATTTATTTATTTTATTATTTTGTTAATCTCCTTTCTTTAATTTAATGCTGTTCTACGCATGACATAGCAGATTATTCTGTTTCTCCTTTCCTTTAGAATCTGACTCTGTTTTCTAAATATTGTTTATTAAGGCTACTTTTGGCCATCGTTGCTTTTCTTTCTTAGTGATAATGAAAACAGAGTGCATCATCCTGTTATTTAATGTATTAGTTATTGCCCCATTCTACATAATGAACCATATTCCAAATTCACTGCATCTACATGTCATCTGGTGATTGGTTGATCTAGGTCAGAATGGCTGTGATTGTCTCAGAACCCTAAGTCAAATCTAGGTCTTCACAAGTCTGTCATCCTCTTTGGACAGGCAGGCTGGTAGGAAAGCTGCTTTTCATAGCATCACACAAGTACATTTGATACCTTCGTTACAAGACAAATGCTAGTATCTCATTAGCCAGAACAAGGCACGCAGGGTCCAAATTAAGTTATAATCCAATACTATGTCAATATTACTCATTTTAAAAATTTTCTTGCTGAAGTTGTTTTAGCTTTGGCCATTGGGAGGCATTAGAATTGTCACCTGTGTCCCTTTGACTGACTCTTATCATATGAGTATATGTGTTTGCTTGGTTTGTGTGTGTGTGTGTGTGTGTGTGCACTTATTTTCTTTTTGGCACAAGACACTTCAGGCTCATCTTGTATGCTTTCTGTAATAATACTAAAAAGCTGCAAATGATCCAAGGAGCTTCATCTACTTGTTTCCACTTGGGTGGTTGTTGCTTCTAAGCCTTCAACAGAGATAGCAAGTTGTATGTGTGTATCCTAACTTATGTATATATGTTCATATATATCGGTATTTCTGTATGTAACCATCTCTATCTGTATTAAACTAAACATGAGTGCCTACTGATGTCTCAGACTCTAATCAATTGCCATGTGGATAATTCTTTCTTTCCTTGCTCATCTGTGCCCTCTCACCATTATATTAAGAAACTAAGATCCTATCATCTGCCATCAATTTACTTAATTGTAGAATTCCAAATTACATGTATAGTAATATCAGAATTATTAACCCATACCCTTGTGTGAAAAAACTTTATCAACAAGATCACTATATTTATACATTGTGTATTTGCCTTTCATTTTACAGACTTCACTTATTTCAAAAATTATTTAGATTATCTTTTTGTTTCACCCCCTCAGAAAGTTTGCTTCACACATTTGTAAAATGGTTGAATTGTATTTTTTAAAATATAAATAAAAATAAATCTGTTTTATGGTAAAACGTAAAATAAGCAAATGTAGTTTAATAATGTTAGGTATGAAAAAATTTGATTGGTATACTAAATGTATCATAAGATCTTAAAATTGACAAGAAATATACAAAAACTCCGATAAAAATATTTGTAAGTGAAATGAGTGGAAAATTTGCAGAATAAATGCTAATAGCCAACAAAAGTATGAAAAGATGCTCAAATTCCCAAGTAGCTAGGGAATCTAAAAAGAAAGTTATTATTGGTGAGGATGCATACACTACAAAATAATAATTAAGGCCTTTTTTGTGGATAAGAGGGAAAGGCTATTCATATAGATTACTTATGGAAATCAACCTGGCCACCAATTAAAAAAAATAGTTATACCCTGCCTCTAAAAAACTTCTCCTGAAAATTCACCTAAAAATCTATTTTTTGTTAAGGATACATATGCAAGAATATGTATTTCATTCTTCATAATGGGAAGAAAATGAAACATCTAAATATCCATCAGTTAGGGAATGACAGTAAATTATGCTACATATGTAAAATTTAAGAGCATGCATACATTTAAAAATTGAATTCTATGCCATTGATTAGGAAGAATATTCCAAAAAATGAGGAAATAAAAATGTAAGAAAAACAAGATGTATTAAGGTTCTTATAATGGTATTTCTTTAAAGCAAAATACAATTTATATGTGTGTGAGCATTTCATAAAAATGAAATAAATCCTACATATTATTTTGTATTAAGTGTATTTGCAGTATTGAAGTAAGGGGTGATGAAGAACGTGGATAATTTCAGTGATAGTAGAAATTTATGGTAGGTAAATAAGTCAAACTTAAAAAACTGCAAAAAAGCAATCAGAAAGGATAAAATTTATGCATATATATTAAATTATGTGAGAGGTATGCATATGAAAAATTAGATAAAATAGCATAGAATAAATTATATTAGAGGCCCCTATTACTGTATTTAATTAAATATTTTTGTAATTATTTGTTACATGGTTTACCATTTGACAGAGATTGTATATATATGGATGTGTGTGTGCTTGTGTGTGTATTTTCAGCCTATTTTATTTTTGTCTATTTAGAGTAACATTGTTTCTCTGTATTATTACGATATAGTAAAAACATCTATGCAAAATATTTAACAAAAACTACAAGAAAATATGCAAGTTACAAATGTATAATAAATAGAAAAATATCAATTTAATTTGAATTATAAAATAATATCATAGCTGAGCTAAAGAGCAACTGGGAAGTAATTAGCCATTAATTTTCATGTGACTTTTCTCAAAATATTGGTTGGCTTAGAGCAAGTAACTTAATAGATGACTTCATTTTAAAACACCACTTTAGACTGAACTGAAAAGCATAATACTAGTATGATCTACAAAACCTTTCCAGAAAACTTTTAAAAAAGTGATGAACTCATTTCAGTTATAGTAATATATACAGCTACCTTTCTATTATAGATAGAAATGTGTGCATGTACTATAAAATAATCTATATCTCCACATACCGTAATATCTTCTTTTTCTTTTTTATAAAATAGTTTCTAATTAGAAATTCAGAGAATATTCATCCGTTGAAGTGTTATTAGCCTTTCTAGACTCTGGGATTTATCTCGTTCCAATAGTTATTCAAAATCAGTGCATTTCTTTTTCTAATAAAAATGGCTTGTCTCAGGTAAATAGTATGTCATATCTAGAACATCAAATATACTGCCTCAGAAAATTAAAATAGGGTTGGTTAAATATATGAAGTTCATTTTATTGGCCCTGGAAAAGTTGGTCTTGGTAATCAGGGTAACAAAAAATGAATGTGATGTTTTCATTAGACATTGATTATATGGACATTAAGAAACCTCCATCATTCATTTGTTGTATTAACATTTTCCCAAATGTACAAGAAAATATTACTGAAATGTTAGGTATGAAAAAATTTGATTGGTATACTAAATGTATCATGAGCTCTTAAAATTGACAAGAAATATACAAAAACTCCGATAAAAATATTTGTAAGTGAAATGAGTGGAAAATTTGCAGAATAAATGCTAATAGCCAACAAAAGTATGAAAAGATGCTCAAATTCCCAAGTAGCTAGGGAATTTCAAAAGAAAGTAAGTTATTATTGGTGAGGATGCATACACTAGTGCTGTGCATGTGCATGTGCATGTAGTAGTGAGTTTTCCAGTATTTCAAAATTGGAGACAACCCCTGGACAAGGAAAAATTTAGAACACTATTGTTTTAGGGGAAGTGTTTACAATTTTTAATGCCTTCAATCTCCAGGCAAGTAATATGATGCTACAGCTGAGTTGGAGCTGATCACAAATCAGCGTGCGCATAACCTGTCTCAGGACATTACAATTCAATGTAAATAATAAAAAAAAATCTTTCGCCAAACAAAATAAGCCCCCAGGATGAACCTGCTTTGCAGTCCTCACATTTGTAAACTTCTGCCTCTTAACAAAATACACTAATGGTTGAATAGTATCAAGAGCCAAAATCATTCTACAGCTCTCTGCATATACTCTTTTGAAATTTTCAGAGAATTCAAAGCTTATTAGCAATGTTTTCACAGTGATATTATCCAATGTGTCGCACTGACATAATCAGAAATCATGTTAGGCCTATTTGGCAGAAATATTCAGGTGTTATTTAGTATGCTCCCATAAGAAAAGATTCTACTTCTGGCTGAGATGAAATGACAGAAACAAGATATACACTCTTCTAACCTTAAAGAATAAAATATGGGGAATCAAACAATTTTGATAACATTAAAGATAGAAACCAAGTAAGTTAATCCTTACGACTGCCCTAATTTTTTGCTAAGAGGGATTTTCCAGGATGCAGAGAAAAGTGAGAAAAACAGGTGAAGCCTGGCGCACTCTAAATTTAGGAGATTTGGGACCCCAAAGAGCCTGTAGTTCACAGGAGAAAATACTGGTGTAACACAAACAGAGAACTCTGAGGATCTGCAGAGGATGCACCTCAATTACTGAGATGAGTAATGATTGGTATGTGTAGGAGAAAAGAACCATCCAACATATTTGAGGTTACAGTGCCTGTAAAAGTGCCTGTTCTCATTAGATTCTCTAAAGAATGTATCACTTACAAAGTGTTGGGTACAGAACACACAAGGGTCATGCCTCACGAATGGGGGATCCTTAGACTGAGAATTGATTTAGTTCGGCTTAACAAACCTTAAAAGTAAGACTTAAAAGAAACATCCTGTTTTCAAATAGTGTAAGTATGTCCCAAAGTAAACTCAAAATATTTATAGAAATAAATAAAAAATACCTCCAGAAAAGTTAAGACAATATTTGGCAACCAATTAATAATTACCAGGCATCACATTCCCCAAAAAAAGAAATAAAAAATAGAACTTCCATATGATCCAGCAGTCCCACTACTGGGTCTATATCCAAAGCAAAGGAAATCTCTATGTGAAAAGATATCTGCACATCCAGTGCTTATCACAGTACTATTCATAATAGCAAGTTATGCAGTCAGCCTCAGATATCCATCAATGGATGAATTGAAAATGTGGTGTATACACACCAAGAATGGAAAGAAAATGTAGTATATGTACACAATGGAATATTATTCCACCATAAAAAAATGAAATACTGTCACTTTCAGCAACATGGATGAGCCTGGAGGACATTATGTTAAGTGAAATAAACCAGACACAGAAAGACAAAGATGGCATTTTTTCATTCATCTGTGGGAGCTAAAACACAGATCTCACGGAAATAGAGGGTAGAATAGTGGTTACCAGAGGCTGCAAAGTTTATGGGAGGGGGCAATGAAGAGAGGATGGTTAAAGGGTACAAAAATACAGTTAGAAGGAATAAGTTCTAGTGTTCATAGCACAGTATGGTAAGTATAGTTATCAATAATTTATTATACATTTCAAAATAGCTACAAGTGAAGATTTGGAATGTTCTAAACCTGCAGAAATAATAAATGTTTGAGCCAATGGATATCCCAGTTACTCTGATTTGATCATTACTGGTTGTGTGCATGTATCAAACTATCACATGTAACCCATAAATAAATACAATTATTATGTATCAACAAACAAAATGCCCAGGCATGAAAACAACTCTAAAATTTGACTCATAATGAAGATAAAAAACAATAAAATACAAATGATGTTGAACGAACACATACTTTGGAATTAGCAGGAAATAGAAATTGAGTCTATCGCATGTTAAAAAAAGTTAAGTAGATATGAAAACTATCTTTAAATGCAAATAGAATTGAGATGAGAAATAAAATTTGTAAGATAAAAATTACATTAAAAACTATTTAAAATTAAACATAGAAAGGAAAAGGGAGGAATCTGGCTCCAAGCCAAAATCTTGTGTGTGATCTTTGAGGCCCTGCCAAAGGTCATTATAAAAGCTTTCCATGCAGGTCTTGATGAAGAAAACTGACCTCCACAGCTTGGTGTGCACAGAGTCAGTGCAGCGCAGAGTCTGAAAGGAGTTACCATCAAAGTTTAAGCCCACAACCTCCACTCCACCCATGCCTAGGCTGAAGCTGGTCACAATTTTTCCCTTTTAGGTAGATCTACATTTCTAGCTCGAATGCCTCCCTAGAGGCCTCCTTATTAGGAAAGCCTCAGCCAAGGCCAATCCCAGGTATTTCCTTGTGGGGAGATATTTAACTACTAACAATATGAATTATGATTAAACAGAAAATTTAACTTCTTTTTGATTCTGTCTTGGTAAAGTTATACTTACCTAGAATTTTAATTCGTTTTCCAACATACTAATTCCAACATTAATCATGTTCATTAATTTTATTTATAAGATATATATTTATAAGATATACAAAATTGCATGTCCCTTCTTTCATGCCTAGTATCTTTATCTATGCCTTCCCAATTAAGTTAAAAAGTAAATTTTTTGTGTGGTCACTGCATTGTTTTTTCGGCTGCCATCCTCTTAATTTAACCTCTCTTTCTTTGTTCCTTGACCTTGCTTTTCTCTGGATCTTTGGGTTCTTATACTTCAATCAACGTTCCATATTGATTTCAGATTGTCTTAAAGTTCATCTTTCATCACTTAACTTTTCAGCTCAAACACTTTTGCCATTCATTTTTTTTAAAGAAACATTTTACTCTACCAAAATCTAACTTCCATAATACAGCCTCAAAAGTTTCATTCATTTCATAGCAGTTAATATGGGCTTATTATATGTCAAGTATGAGGTTTTGCTGGTCAGCAAAAACATAACAATTTCTTCTTTCATGTCCTTTCATTATAGTGAGAAAGTAAAATGTCAATTAAACAACTACAAACACATGAAATTTCAGAGGTGACATGATACAAAGGAGAAGAACCAATTCTGACTGAAATAGAAGTATTTAGCTAGCAACATGAGCAGTTCTTCCTTAAAGAAGTCATGCTTCTATTAACAGGTGAAGAATAAATAACATTTGACTAATAATTAACAATGACTGATAACATTAAAGAGCATGGGCCGGGCGTGGTGGCTCATGCCTGTAATCCTAGTACCTTGTGTGGCTGAGGTGGGCAGATTAACTGAGGTCAGGAGTTCAAGACCGGCCTGGCCAACATGGTGAAACCCCGTCTCTACTAAAAATACAAAAAATTAGCTGAGCGTGGTGGCACACACCTGTAATCCCAGCTACTAGGGAGGCTGAGGCAGGAGAATTGCTTGAGCCTGTGAGACGGAGGTTGCAGTGAGCTGAGATCATGCTACTGCACTCCAGCGTGGCTGACAGAGAGAGACTCTGTCTAAAATAAAAAAAAAATAAAAAATAAAAAAGCATGTATGAAGATCCTGTAGTGAAGTGGGTGAGGAATAGTGTTGAAAAGAGAAAGAATGCTAGTATGGCTGGAGTGGAGTGGAGCAGGCAATGTGGCGATGAGTTTGGGGGACAGGCAGGAGTCAGACTCCGGAGGGCTTTCACGGCCATATTTAGAAGACTGCTCTTCAATGATTAACAGTTGTAAGTCAGTGATTACATGTGTTTTGTAAAAAGTAGTTTATTAGCAGAGAAGTAATGTTCAGAAGAGGCCAGAGAGCTAGAGTCAAGTACCTGGGGAAGAATTCAAGGCAAGAAATGATTGTAGCTTAGACTAAAGTTGTAATGGTACAAAGATTACTGGAACCAGACAAATTATGTTTTAGAGATGTAAATAACAGTACCTGCTAGGCCCTGGGTTTAAGTACAGTTGAGGTGGTGTCTTTTTAGTTTTATCACTATCTCTCTAATGTATTTCTAGTTTATTCAATATTCTCTATGCTATCCATATTATCTGAATAGATTTAACATAATATATAAAATACACTTCAGTAAAATGTTTTATTGTATTTCAGTCATATCACTGGTTAACTGACTCTAAAACTAATCATCTATAAAATGTATTGTCCCTTCTACCAATACTTCCCAGCTTAATATCATTCTATATTTTAAAAAATGACGTAAGTTCCCGAATATTTTATGTAAGCTTTTTTTCATAATTCACCATTTTCACAATCTGACTTCTCCAAATAGATACTAATTGCCATGTTTGGTTCATGCATGCTTTTCTTTGCCTTTGGATATTTCTGGAAAGCCTTTTTGCTTCTCAAACAAGCACATTCTGATTATAACATTCACTTAACAGTTTTTGTTGTTATTGTTGTTTTGGCTTTCAGTACTTTTGCATTTTGAAAGAACACTGTACTGGAATGGGTTAACATCATCATCTTTAGCAACCTGGTAGCATTATTCAGTAGTTAATAAACAGACTTTAAACTTCTGCCTGGCTGGCTTTTGAAAAAGGAAACTGAGGGACCCCAAACTCAGCCACTCTTGTAGCTTCCATCTCCATTTCTTTTAATCCTGGGCAAGATGGCGGCCGTGGAGACTTTCTTCCGGTCATAGGCCCGACTGAGGGCAGCCATGCAATCAATGAAGAATGTGGTTAAGTTGATGTGACGTTTAATTCAAGTAACTGAATGTCTTTGCCAAAGAACACTAAGCACTCTTTCCTTTGCACTAATTCTATATCTTGCAAGTTCTTATATTATACCTGGAATGTTTAAACACTGTTTTTATTTTGTTACAAGTCTACTCTCAAGCAAACAAATAAAAATGCCCCTTTTATACATTGTTGGGGTATTTCTAGAAGATATATTTGTTACGTGTTAGACGCTCATTAAATGTTTATTTCTTGTAAAACCTGAAGTACATGCTAAGGGTTTACAAAAAATATATAAAAATTTCACTCTTTTATAAGGCGATATTTTAAAATGCAAAGTCTGAATCAAGGTTGCAGTATTCAATTTAAAATTTTGTTGATGAATATCATTTTTCCTTTGAAGGTTTTATATATAAACAAGAATGCATATATTCATTTAAGTTACCCTTTAGAGTCTAATTATAATCCAGGGAGATTACGTTCTCCGTTGTGATGTATTAGACACTGTGGAAAATTTTCTAGAAATTTCAAGCATAAACTAATTAAATTGCAAAAGTATAGTTGAAGCCATTGGATTTCCTTAGTATATTGACTTCACACATATAGAAAATCAAAGTTTAATTGCTATTCATGATGGATAACTCTGCTTCTATTAGCTCCGAGGAAGGTAAAACAGGCTTTTAGTAAGCAATAGAAATCCATCCAAACACATGTAATAGCATTTTCCTGGCTTGCTCATTAGATTAGCAGTCATTGGAAATACAGTACTGATTCCATATATATTTTATATGCTCCAAATGGATGTTTTAAATTTTATATTAATGATGTCAACTAAATAATTTTGAACACCATGGATGGAATCAAAGTCATTCTTCAATGTCTTTCTTATAGATTAAAGAATACTTCAGAAAAACATAGAATTCTTCATGTTTTCAAATCTATCCTATTCAAAGAAAGTGTCTTTGATTGCTAGTATGGAGACAGTTATGTGGTGTAGTGGTGCAAAGGATGAAATTTGACTTAACTCTGGTTCCTACTCGCCTAAGTGTTGATATAAGGGAAAACATGCCAAAGAAATCTTTCCAACAATTTTTCAGCCCTTAGACACCCACTCTGGGTCTTTCCACAGACATAGAAAAATCAATGTTCTAAAATTGGCACTTCTGTTTATATTTTCCCATAACCTCTAGAATTGATTTAGAAGTCTCTGTACCATGTAGACCTATAGACTCCAACTCAAATCATTTTTATGGGGCAGGGAATAAGATGCAAAACGCCATGGTTTTGCTGGTTTTGTTGACTTTCATTTTACTTTTGACCTATCATATAATTGGAATGCATAACTTACTTTTTCAGTGACAACCACTTAGAGTGTTTATTTTATCTTGAAATTATAAATTGTATACACTAAAATAAACATTGAATCATTGGTTAGATTCATGTCTCCCTTTCCCGTTTGTGAATTGCTTCTGCAGCACTACTGAATGATTTGAACATTAAGCCACATTTCATATTCTATCCTACGAACCCATTGCCGTGTTTCAAACTCTCTCAAGATATAAGAAACTGAAATAATAATTATTCTACAGTTGTGAAATAGCCATTGTAATTTCTAATTATGGCTACAATTGAGAATGGACATTTATGTTTATTAATAATTATGTTAAGGGCTTTGTTTTGTTTTGTTTGCTACAACTTTTCAAATTTAGCTTATGTTCATAACTACAAGTATAAAGCTGCTTGGTTATATTAAATAAATTGGCTTCCTAAAAATTAAACCGTAAATACATTTTTAAAACTCATATTTTTATGTGTTCTAATTTTTGCTTCTTGACTCCCTTTTCTATATGGACAATGCTTATGGAATTATAATAGAAGAATAATAACTAGTGAATAATCTTTGTTATGTTTTATCTTTTTTGTTAAAATGTATATGTGATGGCCGGGCTTGGTGGCTCACGCTTGTAATCCCAGCACTTTGGGAGGCCGAGGGGGGCGGATCACGAGGTCAGGAGATCGAGACCACGGTGAAACCCCGTCTCTACTAAAAAATACAAAAAATTAGCCGGGCGCGGTGGCGGGCGCCTGTAGTCCCAGCTACTCGGAGAGGCTGAGGCAGGAGAATGGCGTGAACCCGGGAGGCGGAGCTTGCAGTGAGCAGAGATTGCGCCACTGCACTCCAGCCTGGGCGACAGAGCGAGACTCCGTCTCAAAAAAAAAAAAAAAATGTATATGTGACAATCTTTCCTTCCTTCCTTCCTTCCTTCCTTCCTTCCTTCCTTCCTTCCTTCCTTCCTTCCTTCCTTCTTTCACTCAGGCTGGAATGCAGTAGTGTGATCATAGTTTATTCAGCCTCAACCCTGTGGTCTCAAGCAATCATCCTGCCTCAGCCTTTGACTAACTAGGACTACAGATGTGTACCACCATACCATGTGACAATATTGGTAAAGTTTTCCATAGTAAGAGAAAGACACTTTAAAATATGTCCAGTTCATAGTTAAACTTGCTATTTAAAATAAGTTTTTGCTACTTTTTTGCAGAGCTTAAAAACAAAACTCTTTATCTTTCAATATATTATACCCTAAAATATGTTTCAGTTTATGATAGAGATTTTATTCTCATTAATAAAAAAATACTATCCTTAAAGAAAGATTGAACATAAAGAAAACATTTTTACAGGCAAACAAAAAGCACTTCGATATGTGGACCTAAAATTAGAGAGAATTGTATTTAAAAATATTAACATTAGGCTACATAGATAGCTTACTCATTATTCTCTTGACATCATAATAATGCTTTATTGTGTTTCAAGATTGTGATCAGATCTCCTTAGACATGCTCGTGAGCACTTTTTACAATGCAAACAACTGGTACCTTGAAGTTCCTGGGTTGTGATGGAGCTGTGTAGTCTATTCTTTACTCATTTGGCACAATGAAGTAATCAGCCCAGAACAATAAATTATGTAATTAATCTCATGAAGCCAACAGTTTTATATAAATGCTAGTGATTTATTTCTTTGCACATTTGAAAAGTTTAATTTCCACTTTTGCTCTGAAAATAGTAGTTTTGAAATAAGTTAATATATTAAAATATATATCTAGCTTAATAAATTATTATAAATATAATAGATATGCTAATGTTATTGTGTATCTTCAATCCATATTTGAAAGAGATGTACCATAATTATTATCTTTAATATATGCTTCACTTTGTATTTGAGAGAACAATTATATATCATTTAAAGGTTCATCGCTAAGTCTTACCACCAATCACAGAATGAATACGGATGGACATTTTGGGCAAATATGTTCCAATAAAAAAATGAAACAAAATATTGATATTAGTTTCATGGCATATTTTCTTCTTCTTCTTTTTTTTTTTTTTGCTTTAGTAAATTCTTACTTGTCAAGAAAATATCACAGATATATAGAGGTAATTGATTTTGTCCAGTGCCTCTTAGCAGGGAAGCACAGGAGGAAAAAAGATATCTTTGCATCTTTATTATTTTTTTATTACAATAGGTTTTGGGGGAACAGGTGGTGTTTGCTTACATGAATAAGTTTGTACTGAACACCAGACTAGAAAAATTATTGAAGAAATGGGGCAGATAATATAAATACGGATAAATGGCAAAGTACTTTTAATTCCATTATGAATTCTGGTAAAATGTCTCCATTTCTCCCATTAATAACAACTAGACAAGCTGGTTATTTTAAAAAAAATCAATTTGATGCAATCAGAGAAGTAACATAAAGAAGAATTTTAAGGCCCAGGTCTACAAGATGTCCAGATAGAGAAGCAGCCAATATCAGGTTCTGCTTTCTCCATGGTGGCCATTGCTTTTATTAGAAAAGGGGCTAAAAGGCTCAGAAAGTGTTTTGAGATCTTCCTGTGTATAGAGAGAAAGAGGTTTGCTCTTATTAGAAAAGGGGCTAAAAGTCTCAGAAAATGTTTTAAGATCTTCCTGTGTATAGACAGAAAGAGGTTGGAGACCAAGTCCTGTCCAGGTTTGGGGCTCTAATGACACCACGGTGCAGGTAACACCTTGGACAGCTTGAACACAATGGATTGATACTTTCATGCTCTGGAGAAATAAATGCTATCCTAGAGCTCTATCGCCAGTGAGAAATACCACTATATTTCATGAATGAAGGTTAAACAAGGACATATTTCACATACACATTAAGACGAACTATGAAGATTCAAGGAGGCATGATTAATTAGGTAAGAGGACTAATACTGATAGTATTGATAAGTAAAAATGCTAAAAATAATATACACCTACATACTATGAAAATACACAGTAACACTAGCATATAAATCAGGAGGAAGTGAATTGTTCCAAAATGTCTTTCACAGTTGCCAAGAAAATAAAGGTGCCAATCTACAATAGATTTAGAAGAGTCAAGTATACATGTTTTAATCTCCAAAACTGCTAATGGAGTAGTAAAAAAGATGTAAAGCTCTTAAGATAATGGAGGGGCAGGTGGAATAATGAAAATATTCAGCCATTCTAAAGTACAGTAAGAAAAGACATAAAAAAGGTGATCAAGCAGATAGAAAAACTAAAAGAACATAACACATTTTAAAGCCACATGTTAATACTTATGTTAAATGCAAATAGACCAAATTTCCTAGTTAACACATTTTTAAGCTGAATAAACACACACACACACACACACACACACACACACACACACACACACACAGAAGGCAGTGAGATTATATATTTAAAGCATTGAAAGAGAATAAAAATGCCAGCTAACCCTACCACATCTAGCAAAACTCTCCTACAAAAATGAGGAAGAAATTAAGAAATTCTCAGATAAACAAAAGCTGAGGGTATTCATTACAAGAAGACTTGTCCTACTAAAAAATAAAAATAAAAAAATTAAGTGGATCCTTTCATTTGAAATGAAAAGATGCTAGACAGCAATACAGAAGTATAAGAAAACATAAAGTTCTCCAATAAAGGTAAATACATGGATAAATATGAAACTTGTATTATTGTAATTTTAGTTTATAACTCAATTTTCAGTTATTTTATAAAATTTAAACTACGAAAGCATAAAAATAACTATAAATCCATATTAATTGATACACAATATATAAAGGTGTAATTTGTGACATTCATAACATCAAGCAGGAGAGGGCAGAGCTATAAAGTAGACATTTTTCTAGCTGGGCGTGGTACACGCCTCTAGTCCCAGCTACTCAGGAGGCTGTGGTAGGATGATCATTTGAGCCTAGGAGAGAGCCATGATTGTACCACTGCACTGAAGCTCAGGTGACAAAGTGAGACCCTGTCTCAAAAAAATAAATACATAAATTTTTTTATTAGTTAGAAATTAAGCTGTTAACAGTTTAAAATAGATTGTTATAATTTTAAAATGTTTAATGTAATCCCTGTGACAGTTTGACGGTTACAAATTGAGTATTTTAGGTAAGTTTGACATTTGACCTTCAGCTAATAATATAATAATTAAGTTCATTATGGGGTAATTTTAATAATTTTTGGAGATATTTTCTGAGACTCTTAAAGTGACAAATCTGGCACTAATTTTTTTGTATTAATTATTATGTTGATTATATTGCTTTATATTCAAATAAGCCCACTTTTACTCTTATTAATCCAGTGGGTATAATAGAAAAATTATTCATTGAGTCATTCCTTTGTCTTAACAATATTCCTTCATATATTTTGAGCATAAAATATATTTTTTACATATATCATTGGTATAAAAATAATTTAATGATGTTTTAATATGAACTTACATATTTATTTACAATATTTTATGGTTCTGTGTTTACATGTACACTCACTTCCAGACACAGGACTACCTACATTCTATCTAATTTTCTTATTTTTACAAGGTATCATTTTAACTCAGTGTTTTAGAAATTGAGTAGAAACTACAGTACTTATATTTTGGTCTAATTTTGATAGGCTTGTGTTTTGTTATAAAATATCTTGAAAATAAATATGTCTTGAGAATGTATTTTTATATATAATGTTATAAGTTTTCAAAAATAATTATGAGTGTTTTTTCACAGAAGCTTCTATTATGAAATAAGGAATATGATTCACTTGTTAACATTAACTATATGTGTACAAACAAGGCTAATGACTTTAGTATTAAGAATATATTATTTGTAAGATATTGATTTAATAGCTCATTAAATATACCAATTATTCTGACTACATATATCACTGCAACTTGTCTCCTTCTCAGGCCAAATAAATAAAATATTGCCCAAAACAGCTAAATAGTAAACTTGAATCTTTTAAAAGCTTGACACATTGTGTATGAGTCTAGCTTAGACTTAAGAAATATAGAATATTTATTAAGGTATTTATAAATTTCTTCTCTATGGCTAAAATTCACAGGCATTTTAAAATATTTTACCCAGTGGGCTATCCCAATCTTGCTTGTTATTATCCTTTCTGCAATTCAAACCTTAGATTCCTGCCATTAAATAAAACAGTTTTATATTTGATGAAAAGTACTTTACATCCCTCTACAAAAGCTATTCAGTTATTCCATAGTGGTGATATATTATCGTTTAAGAGCTTATCAAAGTGAATGGGCCATTTTATAGAATCAATTGTAATTTTTAGACTTTTAAGTATTTAGTTAAATTGTAACAATGTATTATTTTGAGTTGAAAGTGAAGAATTATTGATAAATGGAGACAATCCAACCTCAGATCTACCCTTGGCTTGTATCCGTTACATCTATATAGTTCTCATCAGAACTTCTGTCAATTTAATTGATAAACAAAAGTGTTTAATATCACCTCAGAGTCACATTCCATATTTATTGTAACAGTGTGACTTTTGCAACATAATAAAACTCTTGAAGGCTTAGTTTTCCCATCTGTAAAATGGGGTAAATTGTACCCAGTTTTGGTGAGGATGTAAAAGCCAGGATAACTGTGGGTCTCTAAAGTATTAGATATTGAAAAAATGAGAGTATTTCTCTCTCTCATCATTGTGAAAGTCAGTCATTGTATGTGTTTGTTTTCTGATATCACTAACACATCCCATAAGTAGAAAGGCAGGATCTTTTTTTTCTTCTTCTGATATATTTTTCTGCTTCAACCACAGACATGGTCCCTGTCACCATCCACCTCAACTTCATGTATCTTCTGCTTCTACCCGTGTAACAAGTACATGTATATAAATAGTACTATTAATAACATTTGAAACTGTCTACATTGTGTATAAAATGATGCCACAGGTTTTTAAATACTACAAAATCTGCAGCTCCAATAAATACATTTAAAAATGAAGAAAATTGTTTTAAATAATCAAATATTAGTACCTAAATGTTTCAGAATCAGATTATGGAATAGCCTCAAAGAAATTACATTTGCTGAAATTCTTTAGTCGATTATTAATTACATGTCTCCTTTTTGGGGACTCAGTATCAATGGTGAAATTTAAAAACATATCTGCGTATCCAAGTGGTCATGTGTGCACTAGCTAAAATAAACAATTTTAGAGTTCAGAGTACATGGGTTGAAATTTCATCCCAATCTCGTATGTCCTGTATGACATTGGGAAAGTACTAAATCTCAGTTTTCCTATCTATAAAATTGTCTAGCAAAAACATATATCTCAATGGGTTATTGTGAGGAAAAGAGTAAACAGGATAGTGGAATATGCAAAGAAAATATACGATTTTGTTTGTTTGTTTTGAGAGGGAGTCTTGCTCTGTTGCCCAGGCTGGAGTGCAGTGGTGCCATCTCGGCTCACTACAAGCTCCGCCCCCTGGGTTCACACCATTCTCCTGCCTCAGCCTCCCGAGTAGCTGGGACTACAGGCACCCACCACCACGCCTGGCTAACTTTTTGTATTTTTAGTAGAGATGGATTTTCACCGTGTTAGCCAGGATGGTCTCGATCTCCTGACCTCGTGATCCGCCCGCCTCGGCCTCCCAAAGTGCTGGGATTACAGGTGTGAGCCACCGCGCCCGGCCATAAGTCTTAACTATATGTAATTTACTAAAGTCTTTTACTGAATCATCTGAACTTAAAAAAGTAGCTTTATCTACGTTAAAATCTTATGAAAAATGTTTTAGTCAAATTTGGACATCATAGAATTTAGCTAGCATAGTAGATGAGGTAAATAATAAAATCTAATAACAATAAAATCTACCTTTAATTAATCACTTACAATGCGATAGACCTCTTAGTAAATCCAAGCATGTTTTTCTCCCTTTGGATTCTTTGTCAGACCAGTGCTAAACACCAGTGTATATTTTGGTGTTAACTTTCGTTATTACAATTGCTGCCTCTGCTGCATTTCTTTATAGTAAGTTTGAATTAAACAAAAGTGCTTGAACATTGAAACATTTTAACTCATGAGAAGATTCATATTTTATTCATCATGTGTTATAGGGTTTATATGAGACTGAGCAAAATTAATGCAGCTAGTGTTAAAATATTTAGTCATAAGGTAACATAAAAACTTTTAGTCACAATATTATTCTATGAAATATGCATGACTGTTATGTTTAAGAAATATATATGGATTTTTAAAGTGTGTATTTTCAGTTTTCTCTGACAGTGTTTTCATTTTCATTTTTTTTCCAGATTGACTAGTACTTAAAACAACCTCAAAATACATATATTTTCTCAAAAATAACTGCAAGAGTAATGGGCATTGAGATAGCAAGGTTCTTATTCCTCTTTATTTAAATCTGTAAAGCAAAGTGGCAAATTAAAACTGAGATACTATTATATTCAATTCATAACATAATTTGATATAAATGAAAACTTTTTTTTACAAGGTAACAAAGTAACTGAAAATGAGTAGATCCAGCACAAGTGAAACAATGTAACCATCTTGAGGCAATAACCTAGTAGGCCACTGTTGTGAAAACAGAAAATGGGAGGAACACATAGATTGACTTAACTATGGGGCTGCAAACTTAATGTTTTAAGTCATGTTACTCATACACTAAGTATTGAGGTATTTTAATGTTTTTTCGAAACTAAATAAATTCACTGAAACTTAATCAGCCTGAATAGCCAGAATGTTTTAAATAGAGCATTGTAAATTTTGAGACATCATATTTTCTACTTTTTTTTTTTTTTGCTAGGGTCCCAAGTTTTGCTATATTCAGGCTCGTGTTACAGTAGTTTTGTTGTGGGTTTATGTTCCTAATTATTGTGCATTATCATGTTGTGTATTATTCTACTCATGATTTTCCCTATCCTCCTCCTCTTCAGCTATTTTCTCTCCTAATATCATTAAAAAGCAAAAATTAAACAATTGAACATATGATAATAATTAATGCATCCATTACTAATAACTCCATCATCATCCAAACCATCTCTTGCTTTTATGTTGTGTAAATAAAGTCATATAGATGCCTAAGAATGTCAAATGACTATGAATTAATTTATTGGCCTTTGAATAACAAAGTCCTTATGAAATCATGTCATTGTGAGAGAACAGAAATACTCTCAAAGAAAGTATCACTTACTTTAATGTTTAAATACAAAACAGCTGAAAATAACTGTCTCAGTGAGTGATACTGTACTGGGAAAAGGATAATCAGATTCAGAGAAGTACTTTTATGTGTACTTTTAAATTTTTTGTTTTTTTCTGTGTTATCATATAAACATTTACACATACAGATATCTATATGGCAATTCTGGTAAAATTAGTGGATTTAAAATATGTGAGCATTTGATTATATTATTTTAGAATTGTGTATTCATTGTTCAGAATACAACAGTGATTATAATTGTGGTTAAATTAATTGTTGGTTTTAGTGGATGTTGTATAATTTAGCATGGTACATGTAAGAATGTTGGCAGGCTTTATACTGATATGATGAACTGTTTCTGTGGTAGAAGGAAGATGCACAGCCACAAGAATTGTAGAATTCTTTCTGAATTGTTTTTTTTTGTAAACTAATGTAATCTATATTGCCATTATTTCTGTCCCTGTCCCAAAAAAATAATTCAAATAAACAAAAGACCTGTAGGTGTCTGATCTTACCCAAAAACTGAAACACAACAAATGAGGTGATTAAACTAGAAGGCAAAGAAATATAAAAAACTAAATGAAGTGTATACTGATCTGAGATAATGCTGGTAACAACATCAACATTCATACCATAAAATAAATACATGATTATTAAATAAATTTTAAAAAAATTTCACCATATTTGTGAAAAATGTTGATTTGCTGTTTGGATAGATGTTGATTATAAAATGTAGACTCTGTCCAAATTATCAAAGAATGATTTAAAATATACAGTGATTCTGACCAGTTTATTGACTAATATGACTAGTTGCATATTCAATATCTGTTTGAAACATTGTGTACACAGTAAAGATTTAAGAGAATCAAGGTTATGACTATTGACTCTAAAGCAATAGGCGAACTGTTTGCCAGACCTAATTGTCTTCAGGAACTGGTCTGAACAAAAATTGAGATTTGATTCCTCTCATTTCTTCTTCCTCATTTCTTTATTGCTTTAATCTTTGTGATTTCTAATCACTTTTCTAAAATTTAAACAGACAAAATACATTTATGTATAATTAGAAGATAATATTCTTGCTTTTCAAATGTATCTGAGTCATGTATTTTATTACATGTATTCAGAGTATTTCTCTTATGGAAATTATATAATGAAATGGATGGAAACTTAATATAGTGCAGACTTCTAGAAAATGAAATAGTTATTTCATTTAATTGAAACGTTCATATGAACTTTTTGGAAACTGACAATTAGATTCATACTCACTGTAATTTTCACCATCTTTTGATACATTCTGCCAGTTCTAAACCTTACCTGCATGTACGAGACAGTAGATAAAGATTGTTTCCTGCAGTCTCTTGATCTGAATTATCTTTTTCATTCCCTTTTCTTGAAGATTTAATTATATCTCATTGTCTCCATCATCACTGTTAATTTCATATTTCCAAAAGTCAACTTTTTAGCTCTTCCTTATGTCATAACTGCACTTGGATATTCAGCTTAACAAGATAAATATCAAAATCATTTACATATTTTAAAAATCACATTGCCGTGACCCTATTATCTTAATGATCCAACTAAAGTTCATGGGGAGAAATTCTGACCAGATCCCTATTTTAGTATCAGTTTTTCTACAAATTTTACTCTTAAAATTTCCTTCAGACCATGTTTCCTAGCTCCTGTTTCTCCATTCTATGGGCTCTTTTTCAAATTATTTGTGTAAATGCATTTCTGTTTATATAAATTTGTTTATCTTTCAAGTCACAATAGGAGTTCTCTCTTTCTGGAAGCTATGTCGGAATTCTAAATTAATTTATGTTACCATATTTGTACTTTGCTAGTTCCTTTTGCATGTCTTTATCACAGCAATCGCCATGTTACATTGACATATGGTTTTCAAGTATGTCATCACCGATGTATGAGTTGTTTAGCAGCCAACAGACAATCTGGAGTTCAATAAAATTGGATGAACTAAACTGAATTAGACAACAAATGTACTATGGCTCTATGGGGCCTGTCATTATTCCACTCAAGAAGTAAATCACTTTAAACGGTTCACTTTGTACTTGTCCCAAGCCCTCCAAATGTAATTTATTTTTTGAGAAACAATATTGATATTTAACCACGATTTTAATTAATCACTACTTGTTTAGGGAAATTGTACTATCAGTTGCTCTTGCAATAAAATCGTTACACAGCATTACATCCTTTAAGAAAGCTTAATTTTATTCATGTGTATCTTTTTTGTCACTTCTAAGAACTCATGTAGTGCCATACCTAAGTACAAGACTGCATATCGCACGCTTTCTCATTCTTTTTTCCCATCATACAGTATTTAGTCCATTCTTTAAGATGTTATTCATGAGTCACCTTTAACGAGAGGAGGTCTCTGATACTGATATTCTAATATACTCTGAACATACAAAAACAGAAATCTGTAAGTTAGAATTAAATGATTAAATAGACATGTTTCTGAGGACTCAACATGGGAAATAATATTCCCTCTAACAAATAATTTTTACTTATAAAAATGATTAATCATGTAAGTCTTTAAAATTTTGGCAAATCCTCAGTATTTGGAAAAATTTAACCTAACGAAAACGAAAGGATTAACACATTCCCTAGGAGATGGGTCTCTGCTTTTGAAGAAAGAGTAGCATGAATTAACTTTAAATTGCTTTATTTCCCAGAGCTAGAATGTGGTCCCCAAACTAGGTTTTTAATTGGTTCCTGAAGCTCTTTTTTCTTAAATAAAATCATCAAACTCACTCTAAAATGGAATTTGAAACCACATTAGCCCAAGGCAGTAAAAAGCAAAACAAAACTTAAGTCCAAAGTTTTTTTTAATCTATTTTTACTTGTTGTGAAATCCCTAAAAATGAAAAATCAACATTGTTTAGTCTAATGTTTGTTTTTTTTCTTGAGCGGTGACAATCATAGGAGGAAACTCCTTTTAATATAAGGCAACTTGTACTGAAAATATGTACTAGATTTTAAAAACTAAGGGAAAACAATTCAAATATAAGTAAGAATTTTAAACATAGGCCAGGTGCAGTGGCTCAGGCATGTAATCCCAGCACTTTGGGAGGCCGAGGTGGGTGGATCACTTGAGGACAGGAGTTTGAGACCAGCCTGGCCAACATGGTGAAACCCCATCTCTACTGAAAATACAAAAATTAGCCGGGCGTGGTTGTGCAGCTTTTAGTTCCAGCTACCCAAGAGGCTGAGGCAAGAGAATTGCTTGACCCCTGGATGTGGAGGTTGCAGTGAGCTGAGATCACACCACTGCAGTCCAGCCTGGGCGACAGAGTTAGAATTCGTCTCAAACAAAAAAAAGAAAAAAAAAAGAATTTTAAACATATTTGGCAGCAGCTTTACAATATTAAATTAAACAGATTAAAGAGTAATTCTATTTTAGCATTTATTTTATCTGTTACTTTCTCTTGCCATATGTGTATTGTGCCTGCCATGAAATAAGTCATTATTTAACTTAAAGAGGGTCAATGAGGTGTTGAAGACGGAGTTTTCTTCTTTTACTCTTAACAATGGGTATGTATAATTTGTTTAAAAGAAATTTAAACCTGCTTATTGAAACCAGAAAAAAACAGAGAATACTCTCCTAGCTCTCAGCATTTATGTATTGCACAAGGCTTATTCTATTACATTTGGTGTAAAACTTTACCATGCACTGTTTTAGTCCATAGTAAAGTTTTATTCCACTTCTCTACACACCACAAACCTTTTTGTTTCTTTTCTTCTTCTTTTTTTTTTTTTTTTTTTTTTTTTTGAGAAGGAGTTTTGCTCTTGTTGTCCAGGCCCAGGCTGGAGTGCCATGGTGCAATCTCGGCTCACCACGACCTCCGCCTCCCAGTTCAAACAATTCTCCTGCCTCAGCCTCCTGAGTAGCTGGGACTACAGGCATGCATCACCATGCCCAGCTAATTTTGTATTTTTAGTAGAGATGGGGTTTCTCCATATTGGTCAGGCTGGTCTTTAACTCCCGACTTCAGGTGATCTGCCCACCTCAGCCTCCCAAAGTGCTGGGATTACAGGCTTGAGCCACTGCGCCCAGCCCACAAACCTCTTTCTAAATGATGCAAAAAGTGAAGTAAAGTTTTTACAGAGCCTAGCTAATATCGTCCTTAATTTCTGGCCTTTTATTATTACTTATGCTTACTAATTAGCTATATTTTTTGTTTGTTTTAGAAAATTGAGGGTACTGATCATATTACTAAATTCTAAGCCATTCATAATGCTATTAATGCAGGACAACTAGACCATTTTAAACAGCAAAATAAACATCAAAGAGCATATATATATATATATATATATATATATATATATATATATATAAATAGAGACAGAGAGAGGGATTTTAAAAAATGGAGAAATTCAGAGAGTTGATTCTCACCAATTGTTATGGCCTCAAAGTCACTGCAAACACTATGTAGCCAACACTAAGCTATTGCTCCTGAGGGAAATACAGGGTGAGGTTTCTGTGAGCCTCTGATCGTAACATTTTTAAACCTGATAATCCATAACTTTGTTTTATGTGCATTTCTGTTTAATTTTTGGGAAAAAGCTAAGTTTTGGGAGAAACTGAGGCAGGGCTTCCGTGTCTGACATAATGTAAAAGAGTCTTGGAACATGTCCGGGGTCCAGGGTCTGAAACCCCTTGTGGCCTTTGGAACGCCAAGCTCTGTGCTAAAGGATGGAAGGCTACCCTGACGCACCGTAATCTAAGCCCAGGGCATAAAATCCCTTGTGGCTTGGATAGAATCCAGGGCTCGTGGCTCTGGAATGTGTCTAGATTTGCTTGCTCCTTGCTCTCCCAGTGTCAATTGTATCTGGAATTAAAAGAACCTGGTCTCTATTAGCTCAAGTAGCAGAGCAAATGCTAAACCATCACAGCTGAAAATCATATGCTTAATACAACGCGTCCTTTTGACCTCCACATTCTCACCACCTGTCTCTCTGTTGGATTACCAATAAATAGCATGGGCTCCCAGAGCTCAGGGCCTTCACAGCCTCCATACACTAGCGATGGCCCCCGGTCCCAGCTTTCTCTCTCAAACTGTCTTTTTCTCAATCCTTTGACTCTGCCAGACTTTGTCACCCCCACGACCTGGTGTTGGGTCTGATCACCCCAACATTTAATGACACCTTATTTGATACATATGGTGTATGCTTAAACTTTGAACTTATTATCAACAGTACTATAACTCATGTCTGAGCAAGCTTATTTAACACACGTATTTTTTCTGTAAGATGCATCACAGCCTTCCTGGTATGATGCATTCTTATGATTTTATGTTGCCTTAGTATCCATTCTGAATTTAGGTTTTACTTTCTCACAGCAGAATTGGGGCTTAGTCACCCATGACTCAGTTTCCAGTTCACCATTCCCTCCCAGTCCTTCCATGTGGTTGATTTAGATATCTGCCTTAAACATCTGCATCCAGGTGACCACTTTTCTATGGGATAGCTGCATACAACCTACTTGACAACCCCCACTGACCTCCACACCCCACATGGACTAAGCAGACATGCAGCAGTGCCCACCTGTCAGTCACAGAATGATTCCGTGGAACTCAGGCTCAATTAGAACTCTTTGAGAAAAACATGCTCTGGCAACACACTGGACTCCAACAAACGCTTTGACCTACAGGGCCCTCACTTTCTCTTTTGCTCCCCACATGCTGGCAGAGCTTGTGTTTCCTGAATGGCTTCCCCCTTCTTGTTGAAGCTGCAAGGCCTGCTGCCCTTTGCTCTCCGGGATCTGTAAGTAATCAACCGCTTCCATTATTTCCTGTGTTTTATTGAGTTGCCTTCTCTAGGTCTCACCCATCTGATACACACAAACCTAACTTCTTTCCTGCTCAGGGCTGTCTTAGAGAGTGACTATCTTGGTAAGAATAAACTGGACACAGATCAGACAAGAGCCACAAGGGCATCTCCCAGTATCAACTTTTCTGTGAGAGGAACATCTTGTCATGGGTTGACATTTGGGTATCAGGCATTTGCCACAATAATTAAGAATCCTATGAAAGGCACACTGTAAACCATGCCCACATTCCCTGGAGCCACATAAGGACAGGGTGAGAGTTTGTTGCCACTGTCCTGAAAGACCTCAAGACCAAATTATTAGAAAAAAAATACAACACTTGAGCTTAGCAACACTAGACGTCACATCAGCGCTGCACTTCGTGACCATTTTAAATAGCGAAATCAACATCAAAGAGCATACAAATGTGAAAAATGTGACACTCAATAGGCCTCAAAAGCAACACTTCTTTGCAGTACAAGAGCTAAAACAAGAAAGTAAATTGTCACCTTGTTCAACCTCACCTGGAAAGATGCACATCAGACAATTCAAAGTTTTCACTGCTCTAAGCGTGTCCACAAAAGACCATAAAAGTGATGTGAGCATTGATTTGGACTTTGTACATAAATTGTAGTGAAGAGGCTATTTAGCCTACTGTCAAATACAAAGCCTCAAATACAGAAACATGAGAATAAGGAGAATTGACTCTCTGTCTCTTTATATATATATATATGTGTATATATATATGTGTGTGTGTATCTATATACACACACACATATATGTACACATGTGCTATATACATACGTGTATATATAAAATAAAAAATATTTTATGTATATGTATAGAAGTGTATGTGTATATATATGTTTTTGTGCATGCACATACATATAGGTGTGTAGTATTTGGAAATATGTATATGCATATGACTTTTGAAAATTCAGATGAAGGGGTATAGAAGAGATTTAATTTTTTACAGTTTAAAAATGCCTTCATAAATATACGGTGGTCCAGTAAACTTGGTATGAGCTTTACAAATACGTCATCTCATAATTGCCGTTTCAATAAATTGACTTTCTTTATAGTTCTTAATATTTAGGACAATATTTACCTGAATTAAGAAAAACTTCTACATTCTGTAGAAGTATATACAACAGCAATCTCCCTATGTCCTTGGAACTTTAAAAAGAAAGCATTTATAGAAAACTCACTTCCCCAAATGTAGAATATATACTGTGTTAGGCTGAATGCTGATTCCCCCAAGGATACCCATGCCCTAATCCCCAAAATGTGTAAATATGCTGGGTTACATGGCAAGGAGAAATTAAATTTGCAGATAGAATAAGTTCGCTTATCAGTTGATCTTAAGGTAGAGAGATATCATGGATTTCCTGTCTCTAACCCTCTCACTGTGCAAGAGTCAACTGTACATATATTTTCAGTTGATTCCCATGCAGCCAAAAATTCACTGTAACATTTGACTTCCCAAATACTTAGCTACTAATAGCCTACTCTTCTCAGAAGTCTTACCAATAACATAAATAGTTGATTAACATGTAGTTTGTATATTACACATATTCTATACTGTATTCTCACAATAAGCTGGAGAAGAAAACGATATCAAGAAAATCATAAAGACAGAGGAAATATATTTACTATTTATTAAGTGGACCATCATACAGTTCTTTCTCCTGTCACCTTTAGCTGAGTAGGCTGGGGCAAAGGAGGAAGAGGAGGAGTTGGTCTTGCTGTCTCAGGGGTGACAGAGGTGGAAGAAAATTCACATATAAGTAGATCACATGGTTCAAACCTGTGGTTCAAGGGTCAACTGTAATTATAAAGGTCCTTAAAAATGGGATGGCTAAGTAGAAGAGGAAAGTCAGAAAAAGAGGTAAGATGACAAAACAGTTTCAGAGTAATATGATGTCAGGACTTAACCCTCTATTGCTGGCTTTGAAGATGGAGGATGGGGCCATAGCTAAGGAAGATGGACAGCTTCTAGAAGCTGGAAAAGGCAAGGAAATGGATTCATCCCTAGAGTCTCCAAAGGGAATGCAGCCCTGCTGACATTAGTGAGATTTCAGATTTCTGACCTGAAGAACTATAAGATAATAAACTTATAAGACAATAAATTTAGTTGTTTTAAGCCATTAAATTTGCAGTGATTGGTCACAGCAATAGAAAATTAGTACATCTCTTCACCCTCTGTTCTGTTTCTCTAGCTCTGTACGTATAAATATGCTCATATATGCACATTATACATATATTAAAATATAGAAAACATGTAAATTTTTTTGAGATGGAGTCTAGCTCTGTCACCCAGGCTGGAGTGCAGTGGTGCAATCTTAGCTCACTGAAACCTCCTCCTCCTGGGTTCAAGGGATTCTACTGCCTCAGCCTCCTGAGTAGCTGAGACTACAGGTGCACACTACCCTGCCTGGCTAATTTTTATATTTTTAGTAGAGAGGGGTTTCACCATGTTGGCCAGGCTGGTCTTGAACTCCTGACCTCAGGTGATCTGCCCGCTTTGGCCTTCCAAAGTGCTGGGATTACAGGTGTGAGCCACTGCTCCCAGCCATGTAATTTTTATATATAATAAACAAATACATTAGCTACCTGTTATTTATACTACATATTAGCATGCCTTTTTATATTCTGATTCAGATAATTCTAAATATTAACTCTACTCATATACGAACATATGCTTACTTTCAACCTGTACTTCTTAAGTTTTATATTTTAGAGAAGAAAAGCCTGAGTTGGTTCCATGAAATGAGGAATAACCATTAATATTTGGCACATAACTTAAATTCAAGGAGATTTGAAATCTGGCTTTCTCAATAGCAAATTTGCTCCTCATGCCAGTATTAGGCCTTCTATTCCCTGATTGGCCTCCTTATTACAGAGAAGTCCATGAAACCTGTGTAAGGGAGGGAGGGAAAACTTACATTACTTCAAAAACTGACCTCAGAATTCTTCTCAGGAAAGGAGCTGTGTTCATTGAACATGTTTTGGAACAAGTAGGACTCTGAAGATGTGAGAAAAGAATAGAAACTTCAACAGTAAAGACAGATGGAATGGCTGTACTAAGTTAAAAATAGGAATAATGATGGATAGATACCAAGCAACCCTATTAGCAATTTTGTTAAAGATATTATATCCCCATAGGACAATTTATTGTAAGACTGTGTTGCTTTGGTTGAATATAGTCTCAGTTTCTGAAGGTTGTGTTGTCTATAGGAGAAGGGGGCAGCCTCTGCCTCAGGGATTCTCTCTTCTAATCTCTCCACATCTACCACTCACTAACTTACAAGGGCCAAAGAGTTTTATTAATGTAACAGAAAATTGGAAGATAATTTTATTTAGAAGGAAGGAATTTGTACACACTGAAACTTGTCTGCTGTCTTCCCCATACCAGCCATCTCCCACTGGTTTGCCATTGTTTGAAACATTTCAATTCAATGACTCGTACAGCTCAAGAGTGCATTGCATTGGAAAGTTTTTATAATATTTTAATTTTTTTCATTTTGCTATTTACTTGGCCCTTAATTTTACATTTTGTAAGTATTTGTATCTTACAAACATGTCTGAAAATATAACTTCGTTATTTTTAAATGCAGGTATTAGAGGAAACAATTATTTGCCTAGGTCTATAGACAATTCTGAGGTTCTTCATCATGAAGAGCACCTCTAAGTTATTAACTAACCCCATGAACAAGGGACTGCAAAAAAGTTAGTCTTTACAATGAAAGCTATTTTTCAATGACTTTTACATGTGCTGGTAATACAAGTTATTGAAGTCCATTAGAAGCCACCTGAGAGAAGGAGGGTAAGGAATAACTTGTAAATATGGCAATGGCTGCAGAAAAATTAAAAAGTCACTAAACTATGTTTCATAACCATTTGAGAAATGATGGTGATATTGGACTCTCAAAATGAACAAAATAAAACCTTTGTTTACAAACTTCTATTCAGTGCAAATGATAAGAAAATAAGTCATTTAGTAACAGTACAAAATTATCAACAGAAATATAAAATTCATAATTTGTGAGAATCTAATAATTTTTCATGTGTAGCAACTAAAATGCTAGCAAAAGATGCAGTGTGAGAAAATGAAGAGTTTTACTCTCAGATAGTACTACATATTGATGTACTGATGATAAGTTACATCCTATGAAGATGTTTTATAATACACAGAAAAAAACCAAAGAACAAACCCAAAAGTCTTACTCCATTTATTACATCCATTATAAAATACCTTAGATAGAGTAATTTATACATAATAGAAATTTATTTCTCCTAGTTCTGGAGCCTGGGAAGTTCAAGATCAAGATGCTGGCAGGTTTAGTGTCTGGCGAGGGCCCCATTCCTCACTGATGGTGTCCTGTAGCTACATCCACATATGGTTGAGAGCATAAAGCTGTATTCTTAAGTGGTAGAAAAGCAAAATGGATAAAGGTGCAAAGACTCCCTCAAGTCTTTTTATCGGGGTGCTAATTCCATTCATAAGAGCAGAATCCTCATGATCCAATTACCTCCTAAAATCTTTCACCTCTAAATTCTGTTGCATTAAGGACTAAGTTTCAACATGTATTTTGAAGGTACACAACCATTCAAAGCAAACGCCAAACTCCATAAAACATGTCAAGCTAAGCACTCAAATAATTTTTAAATGATGATGAATGTTAAAAATATGCTTTCTTATTACAAAGAGCTGGCCACAACAAGAAAAAGACAAAATTATACTTAGATTTTTATTCATAACTGAAAACAAAATTCATTCTTGGAGGTACTGTGTTGGCTTCTGTACTGACAGTGCATTACCAACCATTGGATCTAAGAAGGATTATGCTTCTTGTAGAATCAAGCAAATCCTGCATCTTCCCAACAAACTGAGTGCTTTGCCGAGATGCACTTGTGCCAAAGACATTGGAGATTAAATGAAAAAAATATAGGTAATGCTACAAAAAGTCACATGTATATTATTAAAGAAAAACAAGTACACCTGAGAATGTTTGAGAAAAAAAAATGCCTGAATGTTTGAGAAAAACCTCCTGTACATGTAGAAATCCAATAGGTTACCAAAGGATGTGTTTTTCACGGGGTGTTCAACTGAAAGGTGAAATGCATGAATATATACAAGAAAAAATAAGCCACATTTTGCTGAGTGCTTTGATAATAAAAAAAAATGGCTGCAGAATTTAGCCCACATAACAGACATTTACCATCATATGATACAGTGGAACAAGCATCTGTAAGACTCTGGAGAAACATTTTTATAATATAATGAGATTTTTGGATTTTAAGTGAAATTGAATCTATGTAAAAATCGTGTTGCAAAAAGAAATTTTGAAATATTCCTATTGCTGCTTGGTATTCAGAGAGTAGGTGGCTATCAACAAGTCATAAAGTCTTATTGTAAGAAAACTGGATGATTTGCCCAACGAAGTTATACAATTTTTTTTCCCTTTCAGCACAACATATGCTTGGGTGGAACTCTTTTCTCTGAATCTTCTGCTCAGCCTGAAAACTTGATTTTGATAGAAGAGGAAGAATTTTGCAAGGTGAGTAGCTAAAATAATATTTTGAGGTCTTTATGTTCTAATGCCAATATATGTGTCATCTAGAATTTTGTCTGTATTGATTATTTTTTTCTCTTGTGCATGGATTATGCTTTCCTATTTCTTGATACATTTCATAATTTTGAATTGGATTCTGAACATTTTGAATGTTATGATATAGAGAATATGGGTTATCTTCTATTTCTCTGAAGAATGCTAATATTTTTCGTTTCATTTTAGCAGGCAATTGATTTGACAGTTAATCAGATAACAAAACTCTTATTTTCTGAAGTAGATGGCAGATCAAATTTTCATCCTTTTTTTTAGCTTTGGTGGACCTATGGGAAGGCCTATGTGAAGTTGGCCCCATGCTTGTCTGGTTCAGGAGTGAGCTATATATTTGGGCAGAATTCATACACAGAATTCATACACAGAATTCACAGATCCACTTCCCTGGCTCTCTCCTTTCTGGAATTTTTCCCTTTAGATTCCAGTGGCTGTGATTGCCGTAAATTCTGGCTTCTGGTGTTTTCAAAACAATGAGACTGTGAGTTGTTCTATTGAAATGTTAGCCTTCCTGTCAGATATAAATCTGGACTATCTCATGATAAAAGTGATGAAATGAGTAAATCACTCTTCATCCTATCTTCATCCCTGTTTCCAAGTGTAAGGCTCCTTCCAGTGTCTGCTTTGTTTTTCCACAATCTTCCACTTTCAGGTACTTGTTTTTATATATTTATTTTTCTAAAAACTACAGTTATCTTTCTTTACTCAGTTTAAAATTACTGAAATCAACAGTAAAAATGTAAAACAATAAAAAGCTAATCTTTTACATACCATATGTTAGAAAACATATTTCATTAGAATATTTTTAGTATAGGCCAGGGGCTGTGGCTTATGCCTGTATTCCCAACACTTTGGGGGGCCGAGGCCAGTGGATCACTTGAGACCGGAAGTTTGAGACCAACCTAGGCAACGTGGTGAAACTCTGTTTTTATTAAAATTACCAAAAAAAAAAAATTGCCAGGCATAATGATGTGCACCTGTGATCCCAACTACTGGGGAGACTGAGGCACAAGAATAGCTTGAATCCAGAAGGCAGAGGTTGCAGTGAGATGAGATCATGCCACTGCACTTCAGCCTGGGTGACAGAGCGAGACTTTTGCCTCAAATATATATATTATCATATATATAATATATATATTTAGTTTATATATATAGTGTGTGTATATATAGTGTATATATACAGTTTATATATATATATAGTGTGTGTGTATGTATGTGTGTGTATATATATATGTAGGTAGAAATTAGTTATAGGATATTTAGGCCGAATAGACCACTACTCAGATAAAGCAAGGTATCAAGCAGAACTTTTTTTTTTTTTTAACTAAAGCACTGTGGGAGGCTGAAGTTTTGTTTTGTTTTATTCCACACTAATTTCCACACTAATGACTTGCCTTGCAGTCGATGTCCTTGTGAGAAAAGAGAACCAAACAGAAAAATCATATTTATAAGTTGACCAAATAAATAAATCTGGAGGAAAATATTATCTACTTAAAAGATAATTGAAAATTATTAATAGATTATCATGTTCTCAAGCATATATCATTTTTACATGTGGTATGCTATAGATAGAATGTTCTTCTTTTACCGTAGAGATTTTCTGAGACTTGACCAGTTTTTAAAGTGTCTCTCCAGGATTAAACAGTCATTAACTTTTGACCATTTGAGAATGACTTAAAGTTAATAAAGATCTATAAAATATCATTAAGTAGGACTGTGAGATTGCAATACTTTGGTTTTGATTATATAGAACTCAATACTTACTTGAGAAAACACACAGAAAAATGATTAAATAGAAAAATCACCATTTTGGTACCACCACAGGCCTTCTGTTAAAAATGGGAAGTGTTGGCCCGGCGCAGTGGCTCATGCCTGTAGTAAGCCCAGCACTTTGGGAGGCTGAGGCGGGCGGATCATGACGTCAGGAGATCGAAACCATCCTGGCTAACATGGTGAAACCCCATCTCTACTAAAAATACAAAAATTAGCCAGGCGTGGTGGCGGGCGCCTGTAGTCCGAGCTACTCCCGAGGCTGAGGCAGGAGAATGGTGTGAACCCGGGAGGCGGAGCTTGCAGTAAGCCTAGATTGTGCCACTGCACTCCAGCCTGGGCGACAGAGCGAGACTCCGTCTCAAAAAAAAAAAAAAAATAGGAAGTGTTAATTGACATGTGATGGGTATTTTCATTTATTCATGTAGTTATTATAATTTTTTTTGCATTTCAACAAACTACATTTCTTTTTACTAACGTGTTTTGACAGTAAACCTACCTCATCAGTCTCTTTAACACAAACATGACAGCAATGCAACTAGAAGGTTTTGGAGATAGTGATGCAGACCCATGGAATCGGATGTAGTTGAACTGGGGTGGGAGACACAGGTGTATTATTTATGCTTGCAAAGGAGTGGTGACAATTTACCATGATAATAATACTTCCTGGCTTGAATTGAATATGTTTTGAAACATGAATGATTCATTTAAAGGCTGAAACATTTAACACTGACATCCAAGCAGCATTTCCTGAATTCCTGTTAGTACAGAAATAGAAAATATTATGAAATATCACTAGGACATTTTTGGGGTAACTTTCTTTTTTTGTACTTGTGGATTGATACTTCAAATCGAGTGCTGTAGATTGCATTGAGTGCATGCAATTGATTTGGACACGCTTTGCATCCTGATTACAATGTTTAACTTGCCATACGAGGCATATTTTATGCAAAAGAAAATATTTTTGTTTTACATAGGCAATAGTTTAAATAGTAGATTGACATTAAAAGAAATATTCAAGCATAAAATGAATTTGAAAGTAATTTATATTGGCCAGGTGCAGTGGCTCACGCCTGTAATCCCAGCACTTTGGGAGGTTGAGGCGGGTGGGTCACGAGGTCAGGAGATCCAGACCATCCTGGCTAACACGGTGAAACCCCGTCTCTACTAAAAATACAAAAAATTAGCAGGGCGAGGTGGCAGGTGCCTGTAGTCCCAGCTACTCGGGAGGCTGAGGCAGGAGAATGGCGTGAACCCTGGGGGTGGAGTCTGCAGTGAGCGGAGATTGCGCCACTGCATTCCAGCCTGGGCGACAGCGAGACTCTGTCTCAAAAAAAAAAAAAAAAGTAATTTATATTAAAGATTCACAACAACATGTTATTCTTAAGTGCTAAAACAAATATTGTATCATATTTTCCCAATGGCTAATATGGCTAACATATGGAGAACTAAAGCATTGATTCGACAATGACCCAAATAATGACGCAATTATAACCTTTTCAAGAATGATTTAAAACATATTCTAACCTTTTCATCATTTCATTTTTTACTATGAGAAGATCATTACTCAAAAGGGAAGGGAATGATTTTGTAGCTGGCTCTTGCTGAGAGTTATATTTCAATTTCTCATTACAATGAAATGTAAAGCACAAGAGGAGGAGGATGGGGGAAATTCTACCAACTCCCCCGCTTGCAGTTTTTCATGTGTGATACTCAGTATGGTTTAAAAACCTAAGAGAACAACCCATTTTGTTTCAGCCCCAAGTCTGTCAACCTGTTGATGGGGCAAATGCACAATATATTTCATCGGAATGCCGCCACATGTAACATTTATTTGCAAAATGCAAGGAAGATGTTAAAGGAAAAACTTCATAACCTAGGAATTTAATTTAAAAATACCAAGTGAACAAAAATTATGATAGCTTATGAACATTAAACTAGATGAAAATTGCAAACCTTGATCATGAAAATTAAATTATAACACTCCTTGATTTGTTGAACATAATGCTTATTGAAATGAGTCAAATGACATTTTTCTTGTAAAGGTCTTTCTGATATACAGCGTTTGAAACTTCCTCCGTTGTTCATGATCATTAATGCTTAATTTCAAAGATCATTTAATATGTACTTTGTAAGAAGTCTGGATTTAGATCTTTAGGTTTTCTTGGCTTGATTGATTTGGTGAGCTGAAAGAAAGACACTGCTTCATCAGAATTCAAACAACAGAAAACATCTCCAAGGTAAATTTTTCAATTCGATATAACTTGCTGATTTTTAAAGAAATGTATAAATAGGTTGTATAACATTTGCTCATTTGCTTCCTAGGACAATTAACACTTTAATACCACTACTTATATTAAGACAAAACCATGCATTTTTTCTCTATTTTTATGGAATTCAACTTAAAACTGTATGTATTGAAGGCCTACAGTGAGTCAAGTTCAACTCCATTTTCCTAAGATACGTCAATGAACCAAACAAAAACACCTCCTTTATGGAGCTTATATTCTAGAGGTGACAAGGAGACAGATAACAGTGGACCTAACTCACCCAGGGTATGTTACATTTCAAAGCAATGAGCCTTCTGGAGCCAAAGCTAAAGTAAAGCAAGGAAAGGGCTTGCAGTTGTTGGTAGGGCCTGGGGGTGGGTTGCCATTTATTTAGGCCCATAAGAGCAGGCCTCTTTTTGGTGATATTTGACCATAATGTTGAACGGCACATTTGGAGAAAGCTATGATGAGGCCAGTGTGGTTAGGGAAGAAGATTAATAAACCAGAGGAAAAGTCAAAATGTGGAGAACTAAGGGCAGCACGATCACGTTGGCGGTTAAGTCATTATAAAGAATTATACTCAGACTGAAATACGGAGCTAAGTAAAAGTTTTTAGCAAAGGAATGAAAAGATTTCATGTAGGTTTCTCCCCTCACCCCCCTCCCTTTCCCTGCCCTCCTCTCCCCTTTTTTTGATAGAGTCTCACTCTATTGCCCAGGCTGGAGTGCAGTGGCGTGATCTCTGCTCACAGCAACCTCTGCCTTTCGGGTTCAAGAGATTCTCCTGCCTCAGCCTCCAGGGAAGCTGGGATTTCAGACGTGCACCAGCAGACCCAGCTAATTTTTGCTTTTTGAGTAGAGACTGAGTTTCAGTATGTTGGCCAGGCTGGTTTCGAACTCCTGACCTCAGTTATCCATCCACCTCAGCCTCTCAAAAGTGCTGGGATTACAGGCGTGAGCCACCACACCTGGCCTGATTTCACCTAGGTTTCTAACAAGATTTCTGGCTATCATCTAGAAAAATTATGAAAGACAGATAAGGATCAAATCAGTTCAGTTAATTATAAGGCTATTGCTTTAATTTAGACAAGAAATTATGCAAAATGTAGCAAGTCCAAATAGATACATCTACTTGAGGAAACATCCAAAAGCATATTTGAATAGGAGACCATCTTGTTTACATACTGGTCATATCTAATATGTAAAGAGTTTTTATTACTTTAAATTGCAAGTTTTGAAAAACCCATTCACTTCTCTTATGTGATGAATCACTTTTGACAACACCCCTTTGACCTAAATAACTATATTTCAGTGTGACTGTATTTGATGGGCAGATTATATAAAATACTTTGAAACACACCACACTGGAACACATTAAAATTAAAGCGGATAATTTAGCAGGGATGAATTCATAACTCTGGTGTTGCAAATTTCTTTTCATTTTGTTCTTCCAAAACATGTTTCTTGGAGTTAGGCATAATAGGTTGAGGAACAAATACAAAAATTAGGTGTGGGTCACAGGTCATTCCAGACTTGGTTTATCCTCTTAAAGAGGATTTGAAAGATAAAATTCCCTTTACCACAGTTTCTTGTTATGGCATTCTTGTGCATGCCATGTTTAATAAGTTTCTGTCTTCTTGAAGACCTTTAAAATATTGTTTATAAATATCTAGTTGAGCACTCAGTCTTATTCTATCCAGTCATGATTCTAATCTGCACCTCTATGATTTCAAACCTTGTTATTCAATATCTTAACTATTATACACTTTTGTATCTAGTAAGTGCAATAAGCCCCTATTTTCACATGAATTCTTACATCAACAGTTCAAGGAAATTGCATACATTAGAATGGTCCTTTCTCCTGAAAACTCATGGTATATTTACTATAAAGAAAATAATGTCATCGTTCAAACTGTTGCTAAATTTTTTACAAGATTACAAGTGCATTATAATTAACAAAAAATTTGAGAAATCCTTTATAAAAATATAAATACATTTTTTAAAAAATGTACAGGTTGCATTAGTAATTAACAATTATGGGTAATTACTTGAAACATAATGTATATTTGACAAATCATGGTGTTGTAGCTCAGAGACACACATTTTTGGGAAGGAAAACAAAACATAAGCAAATACCATAAATATCATCTGGAATGCAGAGCCCCCTCAGCTCTGCCACTAGCTAATAATACATGCTTTCCTTAAGTACCTCTCAGATTCCCTCCAGTTCTCAGAATTCACTGCTAGCAATACTCTTTCTATTTCATTCCTATGCATGTGTGCCAAAAGCCAACCTGAGTATATTTAGCTAAGTTCATTCTGATATCAGATCGTTGTGATTAATACTGAGTGTCAACTTGATTGGATTGAAGGATGCAAAGTATTGATCCTGGGTGTGTCTGTGAGGGTGTTGCCACAGGATATTAACATTTGAGTCAGTGGCTGGGAAAGGTAGACCCACCCTTAATCTGGGTAGGCACCATCGAATCAGCTGCCAGCATGGCTAGAATTTAAACAGGCAGAAAAATGTGAAAAAAGAGACTGGCCTAGCCTCCCAGCCTAAATCTTTCTGGGATGCTGGATGCTTTCTGCCCTCAAACATTGGACTCAAATTCTTCAGTTTTGGAACTCAGACTGGCTGTCCTTGCTCCTTAACCTGCAGACTGCCTATTGTGGGACTTTGTGATCATACGAGTTAATACTGAATATTAAACACTATATATATTTATATGTGTATATACACACACACACACACATATATGTATACACATATATAGTTCTGTCCTTCTAGATATATTAGCTGTGTCCCTCTAGAGAACCCTGACTAATTCACAGATAAAGAGTAATATGTGAATAAACATAAATCAGTATATCTCATTTTATTGTGTTTCCCTTTACTGTGCTTTACAAAAATTGCATTTCTTTACAAATTGAGGGTTTGTGGTAACCCAGCATCAAGCGAGACTATCAGTACCATTTTTTCCAACAGAAGGGTTCACTCTGTGTCTCTGTGTTACACCTTGGTAATTCTCACAGTATTTCAAAGTTTTTTATTCTACATTATATGGGTTATGGTAATGTGTGATCAGCGATTTTCGATGTTACTATTGTCATTGATTGGGGGGGCACAAACCATATAAGATGGCAAACTTATTTGATAGACATTACATGTGTTCTGACTACTCCACGAAACAGCCATCCCCTTTCTCCATTCCTCTTCTTGGTCTTCCCTACTCCCTAAGACACAACAATATTAAAATTATACAAATTAATCACTCTACGATGGCCTTGAAAAATTCAAGTGAGAAGAAGGACCGTATATCTTTCACGTTAAATTAAAAGCTAAAAATCATTAAGTTTAGTGAGGAAACCATCACTTTTTTTTTGAGACAGAATTTCACTCTTGTCACCCAGGCTGGAGTGCAATGGTGGGATCTCAGCTCACTATAACCTCCGCCTCCAGGGTTTAAGCGATTCTTCTGCCTCACTCTCTCGAGTAGCTGGGACTACAGGGGCATGCCACCGCGCCCAGCTAATTTTTGTATTTTTTAGTAGAGGTGGGATTTCACCATTTTGGCCAGGATGGTCTCGATCTCTTGACCTCACAATCCACCTGCCTTGGCCTCCCAAAGTGCTGGGATTACAAACAACCACCGCCACGCCTGGCTAACTTTTATATTTTTAGTAGAGATGGGGTTTCGACATGTTGGCCAGGCTGGTCTCGAACTCCTGACCTCAGGAGATACACCCGCCTTGGCCTCCCAAAGTGCTGGGATTACAAGCGTGAGCCACTGTGCCCAGCCGGAAACCATGTTAAAAGTGGAGATAAGCCTAAAGCTAGGCCTGTTGTGCCAAACAATTAAGTAAGTTGTGAATGAAAAGGAAAAATTCTTAAAGAGAATTAAAAGTAGTATTTCAGTGAACATATGAACGATAATAAAGTGAAACATTCTTAATGCTGATCTGGAGAAAGCTTTAGTGGTCTGGCTACAGATAAAAAAGTGGGAAGCTAGAAGAGATTGGTTCATAAGGTTTAAGAAAAGAAGCCATCTCCAAAACATAGCAGTGCAAGGTGAAGCAGTAAGTGGTGACACAGAAGCTGCAACAACTTATCCAGAAGATTTACCTAAGATCATTGAAGATGGTAACTACACCAAGCAACAGATTTTTAAGATAGACAAAACACCAGCATTCTGTTGGAAGAAGATGCCATCTATGACTTTCATAACTAGAGAGAAGTCAATGCCTGGCTTCAAAGCTTCAAAGCAAAGACCAAATTTCTTTTTAAGGTCTAATGCAGCTGGTGACATTAAGTTGAAGCCAAAGTTTATTTACTATCCTCAAAATCCTACAGCCCTCAAGAATTATGTTAAATCGACTCTGCCTGTGCTCTGTCCAGGGAACAACAAAGCCTGGATGCCAGCACATTTGTTTACAGCACCCTTTACTGAATATTATAAGCTTGCTGTTCAAACCTTCTGCTCGCTCAGAAAAAAGTTAACTTTCCAAATATTATTGCTTATTGACAATGTACCTGCCCATCCAAGAGCACTGATGGAGATGTATAAGGAAATGAATGTTGTTTTCATGCCTGCTAACACATTTTCTGTAGCCCAGAGATCAAGGAGTGATTTTGACTTTTAAGTCGTATTATTGAAGAAATGCATTTTGTAAGGGTATGGTTTCCATAGATAGTAATTCCTCTGATGGATCTGGACAAAGTACATCGAAAACCTTCTAAAAAGGATTCACCATTCTAGATGGCATTAATAATATTTGTGATTCATGGAAAGAGGTCAAATTAACAACATTAGCACGAGTTGGGAAGAAGTTGCTTTCAACCCTTATGGATGACTTTAAGGGATTCAAGACCTTAGTGGAGAAAAAAAACTGCAGATGAGGTGGAAATAGCAGGAGATTTAGAATTAGGAATGGAACCTAAAGATGAGACTGAGTTGCTTCACTCTCATGATAAAACTTGAACAGATGAAGAGTTGTCTCTTATAAGTAAGCAAAGAAATGATCTCTTGAGATGAAATCTATTCCTGTGAAGAGGCTGTGACCATTGTTGAAATGACAACACATTTTTTAGGATATTCCATGAACCTACTTGATAAAGCAGTGGCAGGGTTGGAGAGGATGGAAATTATCCTATTTGAAAACAAGTTTGACTATGGGTAAAATGCTATCAAACAGCATCAAGTGCCACAGATAAATCTTTCATTAAAGGAACAAACAATGTTACAAACATCATTGTTGTCTTATTTTAAGACATTGCCACAGCTACTCCAACCTTCATTACCCACCACTCTGATCAGTCAACAGTCATCAATATGGAAGCAAGACATTCTACCAGCAAAAAGATTCTGACTCGCTGAAGCTCACATGATTTAACAAATCATTTTAAAGTAAGGTATATACATAGCTTTGTAGACATAATGCTATTGCACACTTAATAAACTACAGTATAGCATAAACATAATTTTTTATGCACTGGGAAGCCAAAAATTTTGTGTGACTCACTTTAATGCAATATTTGATTTACTGCTATGGCCTAGAACTAAATCTGTAATATCTCTGAGGTATGCCTGTAATCAAGGGGGTAAGTTATTTATCAACTCTTATACATCATACAACTTCCTTACTAAAAAAAACTAACAAAACACAATACTTAATATTAGGGAAAAAATAAAGAAATTTATTATGAAATTCAATCATCACTCATATTCTAAATGTCTGCTCCTTGAAAAAAGCTTTTGATAAGTCACACTTTCCATTTCTAGGACTTTGCAATTTATTGAGATAACAATCTATGAAGAGATAAACAGATCATTTAACTAGAACACAGACAATGAGGGAGGGGAAGTGGAAGTTAGTATCATAATGCTCTAGACTTTAATAGAGAGTTATTAAATCTTTGTTCATAGGATATGTCTTTCATTTTACTAAATGGCTCTCTGTAAAGCTGGGAAAATGAATGATTTGCCAGATATTGTGAAAAGGGTAGAACTAAGGTATTTTATGGTATAAGTTCAATCTATTTGCATGGCTCTCATTGCTTATAAGCCAGTCTACTGAAGCCTTATCAGCTACATCATAATTATTTTAAAAGCAGTTATGAATTTTCTACATTCCATGTCCTTGTATCCCTAACCAGAAGTTATTGAGAGGGCAGAGATAGCAAAACATCATACTATTGAATAGCAAGTACTACTTCTGTAATACCTATAATAACTGGACCCTGGTTTATAAAATTCAAACAAATTACTTAGAAATATATTTTTATTTTAATCTTATTTTATTTTTTTGAGACAGACTCTCACCCTGTCACACAGACTGGAGTGCAGTGGCATGATCTCGACTCACTACAACCTCTGTCTCCCGGGCTCAAATGATTCTCCTGCCTCAGCCTCCCAAGTAGCTGGGACCACAGGTGCACATCAGGCCTGGCTATTTTATTTTTTATTTTTGTAGCGACAGGGCTTTGCCATGTTGCTCAGACTGGTCTCAAACTCTCTGCCCGTCTTGGCCTCCCAAAGTGCTGGGATAAGAGTCAGGAGCCACCACACCTGGCCAGAAATATATATATAAAAAATTATTATTATTATTTTTAAAGTTATACTGTAAGTTTTGGGGCACATGTACAGAATGTGCAGATTTGTTACATAGGTATACACATGCCATGGTGGTTTGCTGCACCCATCAACCCGTCATCTACATTAGGTAATGCTCGTAACACTATCCCTCCCCTAGCCACCCACCCCCTGGCAGGCCCCGCTGTGTGATGTTCCCTTCCCTGTGTCCATGTGTTGTCATTGTTCAACTCCTACTTATGAGTGAGAACATGCAGTTTTTGGTTTTCTGTTCTTGTGTTAGTTTGCTAGGAATGATGGTTTCCAGCTTCATCCATGTCCCTGAAAAGGACATGAACTCATCCCTTTTTATGGCTGCATAGTATTCCATGGTGTATATGTGCCACATTTTCTTTATCCAGTCTATCATTGATGGACATTTGGCTTGCTTCCAAGTCTTTGCTATTGTGAACAGTGCAACAATAACATATGTGTGCATGTATTTTTATAGTAGAATGATTTATAATCCTTTGGGTATATACCCAGTAATGGGATTGCTGGGTCAAATGGTATTTCTGGTTCTAAATTCTTGAGGAATTGCCACACTGTCTTCCACAATGGTTGAACAGAAATATATTTTTTAAAGAAACATAAATACTTTGGAACTAGCCTGAAAAGTTAATTACCTTGTACACAAGTCAGCAAAATTTTCTTTCATAAAAATATTTTATATTAAAAGCCAAGCCATTCACTAATGTCAGAGAAATCACTGCCTCCTTGGTGACTAGAGTACCTTTTGATTTTATCAATTCTTTTCTGATTCCAATTAACAAAGATAAATCTGAAAAAGAAATTATGTGATGTTTCATTTTCAGAATCTGAGTTACATTTAGAGCTAAAGAAGAAATGAAGGAAGTCTATATTTCTGCAATTATTCCCTATGTTTGCATCTATTCCAAAGACAAGGACCACTCCCAAGACCACACTATGAATTAGGCTGAGAATAACAGCTAAACTGAACAGAATCCTAGCAAAGACAGACCTAGGTAATCAAAAATCACTTGGGAATAGTTGAGAATGAGCGTCAGATATTGAGGGGGTTCAGAAGTCAAGGATAGGTGATTCTTGCTAACCTGACTTAGCAGTGTCCTTGCTAACAATTGGATTTTACAGAATAGTGCACAAATGGACCTAGGGGAAGGATCAGGAGCCTAATTAGAGTGGTCAAGCAAAGAGTCTGTCACCTCCAAACCCCGTGTTCTGTTTTCCCTTTCTTCCAAACTGTGAATCTGTCATCCGTGAGAATCACACTCTTACATATACCCTTAAACCCTTTGCCCTTATCATTCTGTTTTTTTTTGTTTGTTTGTTGTTGTTTTTTTTTTTTTTTTTTTTTTTCCTCTAGACGGAGTCTGGTCGCTCTGTCGTCCAGGTTGGAGTGCAGTGGCTCGACCTCAGCTCACCGTAACCTCTGCCTCCCAGGTTCAAGCGATTCTCCCGCCTCAAACTCCTGAGTAGCTGGAACTACAGGTGCATGCCATCATGCCCGGCTACTTTTTGTATTTTTAGTAGAGATAGGGCTTCACCATATTGGCCAGGCTGGTCTCAAACTCCCAACCTCATGATCTGCCCGCCTCGGCCTCCCAAAGTGCTGGGATTACAGGTGTGAGCCACCATGCCCGGCCTCGTTCTTTATACTATATGCCTACATAACTGCAACCATGATTAATCTAACACTTCTAACTTTTCTAGTGTCTGCAGGTGGCTGAGAAAGAAAGTTAAATAATATTACTTCAAATTTATACATATGTTATCACTGACTTCTGGGACTCCACATTATATTATCTCCCTTATTTGTACGATTCATCTCTATTTTGTATTTCTTGATAGTTTTCCTAATCTTCCTATTCTCTAAATAATGGGATGATACAGGGATCAATACTTAGAAATGAATGCTTCATGCAAGCTTCTACAAAGATTTTTCCATCTATGCGTATGACAACACTTTTCTTATGCTTGCAAAATCTTTGGCATCCCTATCTACATCCAGTCTATCCACAAATTGTCCTAGTTTTATCCTGAAAATGTATCTAAGATTTAACCGCTCACTCATTAACAAGTATTCAAACACCAAGTCAACCTCACCTTTCAGTTGGGTCTCTGCAGTAACATGTTAATGGAGTCCTACTTCCTGATGTTGTACCTGAGTGAGTGAGAGAAAACGCCACACTTTGAGACGAATTAAGAGTCCGTTTGTTTAGCCGGCGGCCAAGAGATGGCTAACGCCATCATTTTTCCCAGAAACAGGATGGCAAATTTTTCATGAGTACACTATAGTCTTCCAGAACTACAGCCTGTCACCTGTATTGGCATATGCCATTTCCACTTCATGAATGAATTCTGACCAGCTGCTTAACATATCAAAATAAATATTTCTATTGTTACTACAAAGCTTAATAATAATTACTTAAGGTACAATGGGTATCTTAAGTCTAAAAATTATTTGATATTTCTCAATATTTGCAGCTGTCTCCTCTAAAACCACATGAAAAGCCACTAAATTTTTTTGAGAAAAGTGTATCTTGCTTCAGTGTTAGGTAGCTTGCTCAAAATCCTAGTATTTGCTACTTCTTAGAGAGACTCAAGATTGCACATATCTATATGCCCGACATTTCTTCTGTATTGTGTGCTTTAATATGCATTCATATGGCCCCAAACAGTACTACATGGGGTATACTATGCTGCAAGATTCCAAAGATAGTTTTAATTCCATATTCTATTTAAATTCATTTCAGGGAATTGGGGGACAAGAGGGTTATCTTATGAATTGGGCCTAGCAGAAAGTACAGATATAGATATTATAGTAGAATTATAATATATTATACATTTTTATTATTAGTTTGGTTTATTTCTGTATGTGATATGACTTTCATGGCCCCAAGATATATTATATTAGTGAATTATCAGGTGGATACCAATATTGTAGCCAATTTAATTAATCTAGGCTATGATATGTACTATTATACTTCTCCAACATTTCTTCGCCTTTCTCTCTCAAATGGAAATTTTCATAATCTCTTCATTATAATAAATTAATTCCTTTTTGTGGTGGAGAACTCAGGTATCTTTAGGAAAGGAAATATGATTATACCATAACCTACCATTCTATTTATCTAACTTTACTGTCATAGCATTAGTTATGTTTAAACGGATTGCCTGTTAGGCTTCCTGAAGAGTATTCACCATCTTTGGCATGAACTGCTTTACAATAAACTTTCAGTTTCTATAGGCAAGTCACTATTTTCACATCTAAGAGAAGAATGTTATAAAATTAGTGAGACTTCTGATTATATCAATTATAGTTAAGTATAAACTTTCAAGTTTTTCTTTTTTATAAGATGAATACATGGGCAGGATTTGTCAATTACAAAGATTTCCATTTAGCATGAGTAATTAAGAAGTAAAAGGTAGACTTGCCTGACATTCAGCTATATGCTTACAATCTATTCACGCATCAAATACATATAATTAAGAAATCAGACACAAATTATAGCACCAGAGGTTTGTTCTTTTTCTTTCTTTCTCCCTTCCTTCCTTCCTTCCTTCCTTCCTTCCTTCCTTCCTTCTTTCCTTTCTCTTTCTTTTCTCTTTCCTTTCTCTTTCTTTCTCTTCTTTCCTTCCTTCCTTCCTTCCTTCCTTCCTTCCTTCCTTCCTTCCTTCTCCTTCCTTCCTTCCTTCCTTCCTTCCTTCCTTCCTTCCTTCCTTCCTTCCTTCCTTCCTCTCTTGCTCTCTTCTTTTGTCTTGCTTGCTTTCTTTCTAATCTAAATTATCACCTTAACTCTAATTATTTTTTATCAGGGCATCACTGTTCACTCCAGGTTTTACTTTTAGTCTTCTAAAATTTTCTCTTGTTCACAGACATATCACAGTATATGATCATCACATACAAACATTCAAAAATTTAAATTTGAATATGTATATTATTAGTCTGTTCTCATGTGCTAATAAAGACATACCCAATTTACAAAAGAAAGAGGTATAATGGACTTACAATTACACATGGCTGGGGAGGCCTCACAATCATTTCAGAAGCAAGGAGGAGCAAGTCACGTCTTACATGGATGGCGGCAGGCAAAGAAAGATAACTTCTGCAGGGGAACTCCTTTTTTTTTTTTAAAACCATCAGATCTTGTGAGACTTATTCACTGTCACTAGACCAGCATGGAAAAGACCTGCCCCCATGATTCAATTATGTCCCACCAGGTCTCTCCCACAACACTTGGGAATTCAAGATGAGATCTGGGTGGGGACACAGCCAAACCATATCATTCCACTCCAAATATCATGTCCTCACATTTCAAAACCAATCATGCCTTCCAACAGTCCCCCAAAGTCTTAACTCATTTCAGCATTAACTCTAAAGTCAACAGTCCAACATTCAATTTTCACTACTTTAACTTTTTAAGTTCTTAATCTATTGTCTAGCATGCATTTTCCTGTACATAGATTTCTCTATCTGTATCTAAAGTTGCTATTAAGATTTTAGAATTTCATATATATTATTATTTATACACACCACAAACAAAAAAGAGTTGAAAATTAACATCTATGCCAAGGTTATTTAGGAAATTAGATTATATGTTCCATTTTATAATTAAATAAATATTTTGAGGGAAATTAGAAAAATAACAAAATTATTTGTGATTAAATTTTCTTGTGATAAAATGTTCTTAATATTTAGATAAATGCAAATTTGGAATGTAGATTTCCATTTATTTATACATAGATATATATTAGATAGATATGGATATAAACACATATATATACACACACAAAACCGTATAATGGCTTCTACATGTACACTGAGAAAATTGTTTCTATCAACTAATATATGACAATTTCTGTAGGAGATTATAATATTAACATATCTACCATAGCTGTATCTGTATTTGTATTTATAGCTCCTTACTAATCGTTGGCAGTGTTCATGGTTCTAATATTTGAATCTTTTTAATCTGCTTTCAGCTAAAGTTTGAGATAAACACCTAGGACATGTATTTTACCATGGGGAGTAGTAAGTACAAATATTTCTTTGAACAGACTGTAAGGGAAACGGATGGAGAAAGGAGCACACTGACATGTTAGTATACTACACATATTGACCGAAATACTGACCCAATTCAGGTAAATCTTTCGAGATTAAGAGAAAACCAAAGTTTTAAAGTTATTTAAATTTTCAAAAAACAAACCCCTCAGCAAGTCTAGGTAACCAGATACCCATAGGAATACTTGCGGAAACACCTGTAAATTCAGATTTATGACGAGTGCTATAAACCAAAAATAAAATTCTAAGCCCCCTCACAAACTGAATGGATCCCCTCTCAGCCAAGGGCATTCAAAAGTAAACTTAATAAATCATTCTACTAAAATTGTGGGTACATACTGCACTAAATATAATGCTTTTTGCCTGAAAAAAACCCACAGAATCTCAACTCTGTAAGGGAAGTTTATTATCTCATATTGCAAAGATCTAAGAGGTCAGGAACTCCCAGAGTTGTTTAATTCAGTGATTGAATAATGTCAAGAGCCCTTCTTTGTTCCTTATGACCTTCCCTGCTCAGCATGGCGGCTTTGTTCCCAAGCTCCCTCTCTTCATGAGAGTAAAATTGCTATGACTCTGTATGCAAACATAAAAACATCTGGTGGAAAATTGAGACAATTCTACTTGTGTGACTTTTTTTAAATGAGGGAAATTACCCCATTTTATTTCCAGCAGCCTTCTCCAAATATAAATATGACTATAGATACAAATATAAACGTGAATAAGATATATTATTTTTAGTGGTAGAATCATGTATTAGGATTCTCTAGAGGGACAGAACTAATAGAATATACATATATATATATCACAAGATCAAAAGGTTCCACAATAAGCCATCTGCAAGCTGAGGTGCAATGAGGCCAGTCTGAGGCCCAAAGCTGAAGAACTTGGAGTCTGAACATGGGCAGGAAGCATCCAGCACAGGAGAAAGATGTAGGCTGAGGTACTAAGCCAGTCAAGCCTTTTCATGTTTTTCTGCCTGCTTTATATCCTGGCCATGCTGGCAGCTGATTAGATGGTGCCCACCCAGATTAAGGGTGGGTCTGCCTTTCTCAGGTCACTGATTCAAATGTTAATCTCCTTTGGCAACACCCTCACAGACACACCCAGGATCAGTAATTTGCATCCTTCAATCTAATGAAATTGACACTCAGCATTAACCATCACAAGTCTACCCCTTGTCAACTTGAACCCATACAAATCTCCTGAGATCATACATAATCTTCAAATAAAGACAATAATAAGGTCATTTTCTTGGCCTGATGTTAAAGACAAGGACTTTGCTAATTTTTTAAATGTCTTTTCTTTCTGTCATTTTTTTTTCTATTTAAGGTTAGTGATTTTAGAGCATATTTGAATGTGAAAGTGATGATCTAATACGTATACTGGATGAGATTAATGAAGTAGAGAAAACACAGGTGGTCAGGCATGGTGGCTCACGCCTGTAATCCCAGGACTTTGGGAGGCCCAGGCGGGCAGATCACAAGGTCAGGAGATCGAGATCATCTTTGCTAATACGGTGAAACCCCATCTCTACTAAAAATACAAAAAATTAGCCGGGCGTGGCAGTGGGCACCTGTAGTCCCAGCTACTTGGGAGGCTGAGGCAGGAGAATGGTGTGAACCCCAGAGACGGAGGTTACAGTGAGCTGAGATCGCGACACTGTACTCCAGCCTGGGCGACAGAGCGAAACTCTCTCAAAAAAAAAAAAAAAAGAAAGAAAAGAAAAAAAAAAAGAAAACACAGGTAAGCAAGGACCAAGGGAGCAGCTTTAATAAGTCACTAATGGAGGAGAACAAGAACAATTAGATGGATATTTTTCTTTGACAGAAAAAAAAATCCCTTAAAATGAAATGAATGCGAAAACATACTCAGTAAAGTTTGGAGCATTATTCCTGGAAAATGATGCAGTCTTTTTAATTTTTTCTCACAAGGGCTGATGGTTTAGGTTAATAGGTTAATCTGTGAATTAGGTTAATAGGTTATTATCTGAAAGTGAGGAGGAAGAGAAAAAAATTGAGTGGATAATTCAAAGATTAGTGAAATAGTATGTACGTATAATAAGAAAAATGTGTTGTTCTCGGATATTAACAGGAGAGAATTCAGTATTGTTATCTGATATCAAATGTTATAAAAGCAATTATTATCCTAAGTATATAATGACAAGCTATTATTTTTCCTAGATTAGCACTTACACACATTAATCACAAAATACAACTTTGGAAAAGCTCTTGTAGCCTTCTATACCAATTTTTTTCCAAACATATCAGACTTAAATTAGATATATTCTGGCAGGCTTGCATATTTTCAAATATGTCTTAATCTGTAATGCTTTTGAATTACTTTTTCATTTTAATAATAACTGCAAAGAATTTAGTATTAGCTTATTCTGGATCCAAGTATTTCTACCTTGGCCCTATTATGGATTAGATAATATTTTGTCGCTGTTGCAGAGTCTGTTCTGTTCATTTTTGGATGTTCAGGATTATGCTCAGCCTAACTTGCTAGATATAATAGCACTCCTTACTTCTGACTCTGAAAACTGGAAAAAAATAATCTTCAGACATTGCCAGTATCCTCTGGAGAGCCAAACTGGCCCATGTTGAGAGCCACAGTTCTAGTTTACAGAGACAACTACTTTTAAGAGACCCACATTCTATGCTTTCAATGCTTGTTTTTATTTGTAGTGACAATTATCCAGGCCCCAATGACATAAGGTTAACTTTTGTAGGCTACTGAGAAAATAACAATGATCGGATTAATAAGTAAATTATGTGTTGCTATCAATTTAGGGCCATGTGCCACGCTCTATTGAAATGTTTCTCAGTCTCTAAAATCAAATAAAAAAAAAATCACCTGTCCAGACAGACTTTGCCAAAAATACTTGTAGACAAACTGGTTATAATTTAGAATATAAAGTTATATTAAAACTCTTAAATATTTGTTATGGAAAATCAATTGTTTAAATAAAAGTTGTCAATATTAGTTGAAATCATTTCCAGTTAATTTATGTGTTAATTGGTCTTCATCAAATGAGACCTTACATATAAATTATACAGACACACTTCCTATATTCTCCAAACATAAGGAAATATTTCCCAAATTTTTATTTTTCAGTTTCTACTTGGATAGTTATTATTAAAATGTCTCCAGTAGCATTCTTAAAAATATTTAAAGTAATTTTTTCTCTTATTCCAGCGTTTTCCTTTATTACTTGTAAAAGTTTAAACTACTCATATATCTGCGTTAATAAAAAATAGAAAAAAAGCTATAAATCACCAAAATTTGTTTCTAAAATGTACATCTCGTACTTGACATTTAAGACAAATGTCTTCTACCTTTTGAATATTTTATAGAAGCTGTTACTGAAAGGTCTAGTTCTTAACCTAAATATCTGGCTTTTATTCAAAGCTAAGGTTATCATTTTCCTTGAAATATGATTCCATCTAGGAATACTTACCATAAATCTAATTGATTGATTAAACAACTCCTTAACAGTATAGTCTTGATGATACAAAAATAAATGACTTCAAATAAAATTATAAATAACTAATGTAAAAAACTATATTGTATTAAAAGATCATTTATATATATTTCGAATATATCTACACTAACAATTTTGCTTGCTTTTTTTATTCAGCTTCCAGAAAATATGGGAAAATCTGCAAATATCTATAATATTTAGTAAAATTAGTAATATTTTTCCTTGGGAAGGGAAGAAGCACTTGCTGAAAATCACTATTAGGCAGACAGCTAGATAAGCTCTCTAGTTTTTATCATTTTATCTTCACAACAATTCTCTAAAATAATTAGAACTATTCAATTTTTCTTAAGATGTAAGAAAGGAAAAGGAAAACAAATTTTTGAGAGCCAACTTTTCCAGCAAATATCTCTTTGTAAGAAAGTGGCAAAGAGACAATTCAAAACAGCGCTTCCTGGACTCACTTTTTTTTTTTTTTTTTTTTTTTTTCTGAGACAGAGCCTGGCTCTGTCGCCCAGGCTGGAGTGCAGTACCTCGGCTCACTGCAAGCACTGCCTCCCAGGGTCACGTCATTCTCCTGCCTCAGCCTCCCGAGTAGCTGGGACTACAGGCGCCCACCACCACACCAGGCTAATTTTTTTGTATTTTTAGTAGAGACAAGGTTTCACCATGTTAGGCAAGAAGGTCTCCATCTCCTGACCTCGTGATCCTCCCGTCTTGGCCTCCCAAAATGCTGGGATTACAGGCGTGAGCCACCGTGCCTGGCCCTAGACTCACTTAAAAAAAAAAAAAAAAGACAAATTATACTGGTTCTATCTTCACTACTTTAAACTACTTAAATACAGTAAACATTTTTAATATTTTTGTCCTTATTTATATTCCTGCAAGATCCTTATTACTCCATTCAACAAATATGGATTAAACTTTATATATAAATGAACACTGATTTTTGATTGACAAAGGTGGCAATTTCATATGGTTATCCTAATATTTACTGAGTGTTTCTTCTATGAAGAGGATGTAATACTCTTAATTTCTTTTCTGTGTAATGAATACTGCAAAATTTTGTGGATTAAGACAACATTTAGCACCTAAATGTTTTTGAGAGTGAAGAATCCCATCATGGATTAACTGGTTCCTTCCTTTCAGGGTCTTTCATAGGCTACAATCCAAATGTAGTGAGAAGGCAGGAAAAATCTGAAATCAACACCCTAACATTGCAATTAAAAGAACCAGAGAAGCAAGAGCAGGGTTTTAATCTCTTCTGAAGACTTAACTAAGGAAGGATCCACCTTTTATTTATTTATTTTGAGACAGAGTTTCTCCTTGTTGCCCAGTCTGGAGTGCAATGGCACGATCTTGGCTCACCACAACCTCTCCCTCCTGGGTTGAAGTAATTCTCCTGCCTCAGCCTCCCGAGTAGCTGGAATTACAGGAATGCGCCACCATGCCCGGTTAATTTTGTATTTTTAGTAGAGACGGAGTTTCTCCATGTTGGTCAGGCTGGTCTCGAACTCCCATCCTCAGTCAATCCACCTGCCTTGGCCTCCCAAAGTCCTGAGATAACAGTCATGAGCCACCGCATCCAGCCGGGAAGTATCCACTTCTAAGCTCATTCATGTAATTCAGCATTCAGTTCCTCCAGACATTTGGACTAAGGGGCTCTGTTCCTTACTGTTAGTTAGCCAGAGTCCACCTTCAGTTCCTGATCACGTGGACCTCCCTAGCTTGTTTCATCAGAGCAAATACTCAAGGAGAGCCAGAGAGAGAGGATTCTAGCATGAGAGAGAGTGCTAGCAATATGGAAGTCACATCTTTAATAAACTAATCTTATAAATAATATCTCATCACTTTTGCCATATTCTAATCATTTGAAGATAGTCACTAGGTCTTGCCCATACTCAAGGAGAGAGGATTTCACAAGGGCATCAACATTCCTTTTGTGTTCCACTACTCCTGACCACACTTCTGTAAGTAATCCATTAAAGGTTGATCATTTGAAACATATGGGGGTGAATTTTCTTTCTGGACAGCCCCATAGTCGATACAGGGAGCTGTGCATCCTTCATTGGAACTATTGCCTGCCAGGTAGCTGGTATTCAAGGATCAAGAAGCCACCACCAATGTTGCATTCACTACTTGCCAGCAATGAAGTCAGCTTCAGACTCAGGAAAGTGGTATTCAGCTACCGTCATCACCTCTCCATTGAATCCCTACACTCACTGAGCTAATGACATATATGAAACTCTGCTGTCAAAATCTGCAATTACTCTATGACTTTGCTTGCCTGGCAGCAACAGCTAAAAGCGCAAGAAGACATCACTAGAGCTGTTTCCAAATCTCACAAGATGCAGCTAATTGGTAGGAGCTACCTGACTTAGTTCTGGAATTTATGCCAGAGGAAGATAAAACTTGATTCTAAGTGCTGGGCTACCAGTTTGACCTATTCACTTCAATAGTTTATATTGTTTCTATGACAATGATTTTGTGGAAAGGGAAATAATAAAGAGGCAGCAGAGAGAAAGGGCAAATACAGGAGAAAAACTCCTGGAAAGGGATGGGATATTAACGATTATATTACATATTAGCAATTTACACATTCAGTTGTTAAGCTCATTTATTAGGAGTCTGATATGTCACAAGCCTTGAGCCCAGGAATCAAGCTCACATTATCCAGCCTCTAGGTACTGGCAGAGGAAACAAGTGAATACCAGTTACAATACAGTGAGATAGACATTATAATTTATATATGCGTATATACATATATGTATATATATGTGTGTGTATATGTGTGTGTAAATATGTATGTGTATATAAAATTAGAATAGGTACTAAAATAGCCATAGGAAAGAGAACATTTAGAAACTACTTCCCAGAGGGGAGTTTTATTTTGGATAAAAATAAAGCAATGACAGAAAGTAGGTGTGCTATTTTCAGAGATGAAGAGGCATAAGAAAATATGGCACTAGGAGAACATTTATTAACTGCATTTCATGTGGTGGGAACACTTGATGAAGTTATATAGTTGTGTAGAATTTTGAGACTGATTACCTAAATGAGAGAGGGAGCCTTCTAGAGTAAATCCAGGAAAATCCAACCTACCCTAGAAAATTGAATTTTCTTTAGGGAAGCACATTAAACCCAGGAAGTTTTTTGTGACCTAGAAAAACTAGTTTTCAGAATTTTGAAAATGGATTGGACATCCAAAAAATTCAAGGCTATGTCAGGAATTGGTGGTCGTTCTTGTTTACAAAGTGAAAACTGCTTAGCCAGTTCACATCTGGAAGAAAGGAAAAGTAACAGATTGATAAATACTAAGTTCACACAGGCATTGAAAGTGGAAAGAAGTTCATATTTACACGAAAAATGATGAGTTAACTTTTGGACATGCTGATATTTTTATGTACACAAGAAATCTACATTGAGATTAATTTAGGCAATTGTATGTGGTCCTAGAATTCAGAAAAAACTAAAAGGAATTGGAAAGAAATGCAGTGTGCATTTTATCAACTTATAGGAAGTGGCAAAACAAAAATTATTTGGATAAGAACAGCCTGGGATGACATACAACTTCAAAAGATATAGGGAAAGACGACCAAAATCTGAAGAACTCTAACATTTATGATAGATGTAGAGTCATTGGCCTGAGATGGGCATATTTATCTTCATTTAGTAACAAAATATGATTTTTTTAAAGCTGAAATTCATCCAAGTATACAGCGAGGAGAGCTAGGAATGTAATGTAAATTTTATCTGAAATGTTTAATAAGAAAAATGTTTCTTCTTACTGTAAGTAAGAAAGAAGGAGAAGTATGTGAATTATGTCTGGAAGTTAAGAAAATAGTTTCAAATGCTTATGCCCGGGTTTTTTTTTTAAAAAAAGAATGCTAAACATGTAAACACCACGTGAATAAATTGAACATTGCAAATGATAGCTTATGTTATGTCGGAGGGTTGCAACAAGTAAATATTTTTAAAATGACCTACTGAAGTTTCCAAGAGAAAAGATGACAAATATTATATGTCATCATCAATATTAAGGGAGGTTTAGAATAGAGAAGTAATTAACAAATAAATAATTGATTATATATATGGTGACAGAAAATTCAAAATTCAATAGGAAGTCTTTTTTTTAAGTAGGGAAAACATTGTTTAATGGAATATTTTGAAAGCCCACATCTAAATTAGATAAAAGTGAAAATGGGCCCAGGTGCAGTGGCTTATGCCTGTTTTCCCAGCACTTTGGGAGGCTGAGGTGGAAGGATCAGTTGAGTCCAGGAGTTTAAGACCCTTCTGAGCCATGTCTGATCCTGTCTCTACAAAATATAGAATAAAATTAGCCAGTCTCGCTGGCATGCACCTATGGTCCCAGCTACTCTGGAGGCTGAGGTAGGACAATCACTTGGGCCCAGGAGTTTGAGGAGGCAGTGAGCTGTGATCACAACAGTACTCCAGTCTGGGTGATACAAAAAGACCTTGTCAATAAAGGAAGGAAGGAAGGAGGGAGGGAGGAGGGAGGAAGGAAGGAAGGAAGGAAAGGAGGGAGGGAGGGAGGGAGAGAGGGAGGATGAAAAAAAAAAAGAAAAAAAGCAAAGATTCTCTGATTATAAAAGGGATGAAGGTACCTGAGTGTCTTCTTGATTCTGGAGGATCCCTGAGGAACTTATGTAAAAAGGTGGCTTTAAAAGTAGGGAAAATGGAAACAAAACTGATAATTATGTATGTTATTTGAAGTTTCTGAATAGCATGTGATTTAAAAAATTAGATATGAAAAATTCTCTGCAAAATATTTTCTGCTTTTATGTATTTATCAATTTATTAAGCTATTGATTCAAGCATTTATTCAACAAATGTGCAGATGGTATGCAGTTCTCTTCTCAGGGCAACAGTGTTTCAGACTCACAATGCCTGCGCACCCAAACTCATCACAAAACATCTTACAGAGTCATATGTGAATAAATAGATAAGTTATTCACAGATTGCATACACATACCTTTAGAAATTCTGATGTAAAAATTTTGAAAATAATTAACGTCTTAGTGTCATATATACATATTTTATAAAGATAAATAATTATTTCTATATATAACTTTGGCTCTAAAATTTTCCAAAAGGAAATCTCAGTACCATGGGTTTTAATCTTTTTCAACCTGTTTCTTATAAGAATTTAAGCTTGATCACATTTACCAATGTGTCTATCTCTGCTGCTGCTGACAGGGTAGATCGTGTTGAGGCTGCAATTTACAGGATTTTATTAAGCTGTTCAAGGCTGTCCTTATAATATATTTATTCCTGATGACCTGGTTTCTGCACTGTCAGCTAGATATATTATAATCTATCATTTTGGATCAGCGGTATTTCTAGGTTCATTTTGATTTTGTGTAGTCTCTCTTTTGAGATGCCATAAATTAATTTCCAATTTATTTCCTTAGAAAGACTTACACACATTTCTATACTGATTGAATTCAAGTCACTTAACTTTCTGAGGTACTATGACAGAAAAATAGATGCATAACAAAAAATGTTAATTTTAACCCATCAGAGATTTTAGTTTTAGCATTTATGTAATAACTCTGAATTATAGAATTATTTAAAATGACAAATTTAAATGTTCTTGTGGATTTCGAAATTACATTAATTTACTTTTGTTTAAAATTGCTTTTTATCAAAGTTACATTACTTGTTTTTTACTTCTTTGGTATCTTATCTATAAGAAAGATTCTTATAGATTTTATCTATGTGAAATAAATAAACTCCTTAGTAAGCTAATGGTAGTTCTGTATGTGCTAAAGTTTATGTTGTAATGAATTTTTATGTTCATAATGTTAACATTAATTAGATAATATTTTTATACTTTGATGAATATAAAAAATATAGAATATATATGTGATAGTCCTTTTTCACACTGTTATAAAGATACTACCCAAGACTTGGTAATTTCCAAAGGAAAGAGGTTTAATTGACTCATAGATCCACATGGCTGTGGATGCCTGAGGAAACTTATAATCATGCTGGAAGTCGAGGGGGAAGCAAAGCATGTCTTCACAAGGCAGCAGGAGAGAGTGAGAGTGAAGGAGAAACTGCCAAAAACTTTTAAAACCATCAGCTCTCGTGAGAACTCACTCACTATCACAAGAACAGCATGGGGGGAGACCGTCCCCATGATCCAATCACATCCCACCAAGGTCCCTCCCTTGAACCTGGGGATTACAATTTGAGATGAGATTTGGGTGGGGACACAGAGACAAATCATATCTATCTATATCTATATAGATATACACATACTATAGTACATTTTATTACTCAAAACATCTTATAAGTATCCGTTATTATATTCGGCTCAAAAAAAAATTAGGTGGCTTTATCTTTATTGATCCTATGTATGGATTTATATAGGCCCTTCATTCCCCACTCTTTGTTATAAACTGCCATTGTTGTCTAATGATTGTGAGTTTATGTTGTAGACATAGCATATTATTTGTGGTTGAGTTGAAGGCTAAGATCCATTCCATAAACCTATTAAAATTCATGGATTAAATTTTTGTCAATTACATCTTTCCCAAAATGACTTTTTTTGTTTGTTTTTTTGTTTTTCTGTCTGTTTATATATATATTTTTTAATTTTATTATTATTATACTTTAAGTTTTAGGGTACATGTGCACAATGTGCAGGTTTGTTACATATGTATCCATGTGCCATGTTGGTGTGCTGCACCCATTAACTCATCATTTGGCATTAGGTATATCTCCTAATGCTATCCCTCCCCCCTCCCCCCACCCCACAACAGTCCCCGGAGTGTGATGTTCCCCTTCCTGGGTCCATGTGTTCTCATTGTTCAATTCCCACCTATGTGTGAGAACACATGGTGTTTGTTTTTTTTTTGTCCTTGCAATAGTTTGCTGAGAATGATGGTTTCCAGTTTCATCCATGTCCCTACAAAGGACATGAACTCATCATTTTTTATGGCTGCATAGTATTCCATGGTGTATATGTGCCACATTTTCTTAATCCAGACTTGGTTCCAAGTCTTTGCTATTGTGAATAGTGCCGGAATAAACATACGTGTGCATGTGTCTTTATAGCAGCATGATTTATAGTCCTTTGGGTATATACCCAGTAATGGGATGGCTGGGTCAAATGGTATTTCTAGTTCTAGATCCCTGAGGAATCACCACACTGCCTTCCACAATGGTTGAACTAGTTTACAGTCCCACCAACAGTGTAAAAGTGTTCCTATTTCTCCGCATCCTCTCCAGCACCTGTTGTTTCCTGACTTTTTAATGACTGCCATTCTAACTGGTGTGAGATGGTATCTCATTGTGGTTTTGATTTGCATTTCTCTGATGGCCAGTGATGATGAGCATTTTTTCATGTGTTTTTTGGCTGCATAAATGTTTTCTTTTGAGAAGTATCTGTTCATATCCTTCTCCCACTTTTTGATGGGGTTGTTTGTTTTTTTCTTGTAAATTTGTTTAAGTTCATTGTAGATTCTGGATATTAGCCCTTTGTCAGATGAGTAGGTTATGAAAATTTTCTCCCATTTTATAGGTTGCCTGTTCACTCTGATGGTAGTTTCTTTTGCTGTGCAGAAGCTCTTTAGTTTAATTAGATCTCATTTGTCAATTTTGGCTTTTGTCGCCATTACTTTTGGTGTTTTAGACATGAAGTCCTTGCCCATGCCTATGTCCTGAATGGTATTGCCTAAGTTTTCTTCTAGGGTTTTTATGGTTTTAGGTCTAACATGTAAGTCTTTAATCCACCTTGAATTAATTTTTGTATAAGGTGTAAGGAATGGATCCAGTTTCAGCTTTCTACATATGGCTAGCCAGTTTTCCCAGCACCGTTTATTAAATAGGGAATCCTTTCCTCATTGCTTGTTTTTGTCAGGTTTGTCAAAGATCATTGGTTGTAGATATGCAGCATTATTTCTGAGGGCTCTGTTCTGTTCCATTGATCTATATCTCTGTTTTGGTACCATTACCATGTTGTTTTTGTTACTGTAGCCTTGTAGTGTAGTTTGAAGTCAGGTAGCGTGATGCCTCCGGCTTTGTTCTTTTGGTTTAGGATTGACTTGGCGATGCAGGCTCTTTTTTGGTTCCATATGAACTTCAAAGTAGTTTTTTTCCAATTCTGTGAAGAAAGTCATTGGTAGCTTGATGGGGATGGCATTGAATCTATAAATTATCTTGGGCAGTATGGCCATTTTCATGATATTGATTCCTCCTACCCATGAGCATGGAATTAATGAATCCAGGAGCTGGTTTTTTGAAAAGATCAACAAAATTGATAGACCGCTAGCAAGGCTAATAAAGAAGAAAAGAGAGAAGAATCAAATAGATGCAATAAAAAGTGATACAGGGGATATCACCACCGATCCCACAGAAATACCAACTACCATCAGAGAATACTACAAACACCTCTACACAAATAAACTAGAAAATCTAGAAGAAATGGATAAATTCCTCAACACATACACCCTCCCAAGACTAAACCAGGAAGAAGTTGAATCTCTGAATAGACCAATAACAGGCTCTGAAATTGTAGCAATAATCAATAGCTTACCAACCAAAAAAAGTCCAGGACCAGATGGATTCACAGCCTAATTCTACCAGAGGTACAAGGAGGAGCTGGTACCATTCCTTCTGAAACTATTGCAATCAACAGAAAAAGAGGGAATCCTCCCTGACTCATTTTATGAGGCCAGCATCATCCTGATACCAAAGCCTGGCAGAGACACAACCAAAAAAGGGAATTTTAGACCAATATCCTTGATGAACATTGATGCAAAAATCCTCAATAAAATACTGGCAAACCGAATCCAGCAGCACATCAAAAAGCTTATCCACCGTGATCAAGTGGGCTTCATCCCTGGGATGCAAGGTTGGTTCAACATACACAAATCAATAAATGTAATCCAGCATATAAACAGAACCAAAGGCAAAAACCACATGATTATCTCAATAGATGCAGAAAAGGCCTTTGACAAGATTCAACAACCCTTCGTGCTAAAAACTCTTAATAAATTAGGTATTGATGGGACGTATCTCAAAACAATAAGAGCTATCTATGACAAACCCACAGCCAATATCATACTGAATGGGCAAAAACTGGAAGCATTCACTTTGAAAACTGGCACAAGACAGGGATGCCCTCTCTCACCACTCCTATTCAACATAGCGTTGGAAGTTCTGGCCAGGGCAATCAGGCAGGAGAAGGAAATAAAGGGTATTCAATTAGGAAAAGAGGAAGTCAAATTGTCCCTGTTTGCAGATGACATGATTGTATATCTAGAAAACCCCATTGTCTCAGCCCCAAATCTCCTTAAGCTGATAAGCAACTTCAGCAAAGTCTCAGGGTATAAAATCAATGTACAAAAATCACAAGCATTCTTATACACCAATAACAGACAGAGAGCCAAATCATGAGCGAACTCCCATTCACAATTGCTTCAAAGAGAATAAAATACCTAGGAATCCAACTTACAAGGGATGTGAAGGACCTCTTCAAGGAGAGCTACAAACCACTGCTCAATGAAATAAAAGAGGATACAAACAAATGGAAGAACATTCCAAAAAGGCATTTTTAAAGAAACCATTCAACTCACGTCTGTTTTTTTTTTTCATTTAAAAAATATGTATAAAAATGGTGTTTGGAAATAATCTACATTTTGAGGGCTAGGAATTAAATTCTGCTCAGCATGAAGCCATAATTAAAGCATAATATTACTCCAGTGGATTGAAGAAACTAGAAAAAAATTTTACCTACTATATATGGTGACATTATAATCAAAATTAAATGTCAACAATTCCTTTACTGATTGTAAAAATGTAAGCACTTTCTTTACTAATTAGTGACTGAAAGCCAGAAAGAAATTAGTTTGGAGTATGTTAAGTATTCAAACATGTTCAGCGAGCCTCAAACATAGAATTAGTTTTTAGTGATTCAAAACTTATAAATGTTAATTCAACTTGAACCTGTGTATCAACATGGTGTTAAGGTTTATTTTAATTGAGACTTTAGGATTTTTTTGGGCAGTGCAAAATTACAAGAAAACCGTTTGTGATGAGAATTAGTTGAGTTGCGATAATGTACATGATGTTGGGCTTTTTGGTAGCTCATTTCATGACCTTAAATGAGATAATTTTCAAATGTTGATTTTATTGCACATAGTTTGTTGTAGAAGATATTATGCATCCTCAAATCCCCCAAGTGTCCCTGGATTATGACATGACAGAAATGCATTTGTGATTGCCATCTAGTGACAAACCTGAAAACAAACAAACAAAAACCCCCAAAATATTACTTCTGAAAATTCCAAGAGGCCAAAAGATAGAGAGAGTAAGCTACACAGGACTCTCTCATCAAGACTGATTAGGAAAGAGTGGGTATATCCAGTAGTGACCCTATGTTGTTCCATGAAGGATGGTGACAATGTGAATAAACAATTGGATCTGTGTTGTGAATATACATCTGATTGTATATTTTCAACAATTTTTTTGTGCCCCTTCAGATTCCCACAGTTCACTTAAACCCTCTGCTGCTTACCATGTCTCAGCTTATAGGACAATGTGGTCCCAACAAGTTGTTTTCCATGGGTGCTGAACCCTGTTTATTAGCTGCAGGCAGGATGGTCAGCCAATGCCAGGAATCTCTGTTGCCTGAAGGGAATCCTAAAGGACGTGGGAACTGACTTACTGACTGGTGAACAAAGGGACCCACTAATACAACTTCAAATTGCAGAAGAGTTATCACTCCACAGGATGCATCTTGACCATGGAAATTAGAAGACAGGAAAGAGTTAAACTTATAAATTTCTTTCTTTTCTACCTCCCATGTACTTATTTCGGGCATAGCTTCTGAGTAGAAGTTATTTGAAGACATCCTACATGGCTGAAAAACCTAGTATGTGTGGCTCTTTCTGACTTTTCTCAGAAAGTCAATTCTAGTATTTTAATGATCATCTGAATTCTCTATCCTTCTTTTGTCTTCATCCTGAGTGCCCTGGGTTTCAAGTAGCCAAAGAATAATTTGCTTCAGGAGTGAAATTACTGAGATTTTCTGAAAATTCCAGGCAAAGTTAGTCATTTTACATTACCTTTTTTTTTTTCCTCTTCCATAGAAATCATACTATTTTATATTTTAAATAATTGTCTGTTTCTTCAGTCTCATCATATTAGAAGAGTTTCAAACACAAATTTTTGCCAATCTGGAAGATGTGAATATGTATCTCCTTGTAACTTTGACTTACAGTTATAATTTTATAAGAAATCTGAGCACATATTCATATATTTAAGAGGCAATTGCATATATTTGTTTGTGAGCTATTGTGCATATATTAAGCCTGTTTTGGGGTTATTGGTCTTGTATTAATTTTAAATTTAGATTAGAATGTATAAAATAGTATCATGAGTGAAACTTGGTCTGCATTGTATATGATAAAATTATAGTCTAAAAAATTGAGCTTCAAGGTTTTTTTTTTTTGAGACAGAGTCTCACTCTGTTGCCCAGGCTGGAGTGCAGTGGTGTGATCTCAGCTCACTGCAATCTCTGCCTCCCAGGTTCACGCCATTCTCCTGCCTCAACCTCCCAAGTAGCTGGGACTACAGGTGCCCGCCACCACACCTGGCTAATTTTTTTGAATTTTTAGTAGAGACGGGGTTTCACCGTGTTAGCCAGGATGGTCTCGATCTCCTGACATCGTGATCCGCCTGTCTCGGCCTCCCAAAGTGCTGGGATTACAGGCATGAGCCACCGTGCCTGGCCAATTGAGTTTCAACTTTTTAGGCACACTTTATTGAAGAGGTACAAATTCTATAGAGTACTACAATTTCTTAATTCCTTATTGTCACCAATAGTCCCTACTTCTGTATTCTAAATTTCTTGACTTTGTGATTTTTATTTTTTCAAATTTTTGATATCATGGAAGTTAATAGTGATAATATCTTGCACTTAAAAATGACGTTTACTTTAGCATTTGTAACAATATTGTTTGACATCAAAACATCAAATTTTACTATCATACACTGCTGCAATGATCAAGGGAACTATCCTTTTCCAAATTTTGCCATTTCAAAGCATTGTCACTTTTTATTATCTTGACCATTAAAATTATTTTTCTAGGCTGGGTGCAGTGGCTCATGTCTGTAATCCCAGCACTTTGGGAGGCTGAGGCAGGTGGATCACCTGAGGTCCCGAGTTCAAGACCAGCCTGGCCAAGATGGCAAAGCCTTGTCTCTAATTTAAAAAATTACAAAAATTATCTGGGTGTGGTGGTGGATGCCTGTAGTCCCAGCTACTCAGGAGGCTGAGGCAGGAGAATTGCTTGAACCCAGGAGGCAGAGGTTGAAGTGAGCCTAGATGGTGCCACTGCACTCCAGCCAGGGCAACAGAGCGAGACTGTCTCAAAAAAAAAAAAAAAAAAAGGAAAAAAGAAAGAAAGAAAGAAAAGACAAATAAAATAAAATGTTTGTCCCAAATTTAGGACTTTATACTGTGATAGGGTTTGGTGCTGTGTCCCCACTCCAATTTCATCTTGAATTGTAAGCCCCATTATCCTCACATGTTGAGGGCAGAACCTAGAGGGAGATGATTGGATCATAGGGGTGGTTACCCACATGCTGTTCTCATGATAATGAGTGAGTTCTCATGAGATCTGATGGTTTTCTAAGAGGCTCTTCCCCCTTTGTTCATTCACACTCTGTTACCTGCCACCATGTAGGATGTGCCTTTGCTTCTCTCTCACCTTCTGCCATGATTATAAGTTTCCTGAGGCGTCCTAAGCCACGCATAACAGTGAGTCAATTAAACTTCTTTTCTTTATAAATTACCTGGTCTCGGGTATGTCTTTATAGCAATGTGAAAACAGACTAATACATACGGTAAAGGAAAATTTTAAATCTCAGTGATCTCCAAAGTTCTTACGGAAGAGGGAAGGTTAAGCCTGAAAGTGAAGTCATTGCAACACCTGTTGCGATGAAAGCACAGCTGTTGCTATCATTAGGCATCAGCCAGATCTCCATGGAAAGGTAAAAGGTCTCTGGTATCTGCCAAGCACTGCCTCCACAGATTATTCCTAAGCAAAGTATTTGCTGGCCTCCCATAAACAAGGGCATACTAATTATAAATTTAGGTCTACCATCTAAGTCTAGCTCTTAAAAGTAATGTCTATTCGATTATCTTTCCGGGTGCAAAACAAAGATAAGACTCATTCCTCTATTCACTCAGAAATACCTGTGTAATTGACTCTTCCTTTACTCTCTTCTCTGCAGACATTCACTTAGCTTATGTAAAATGTACATTTACTGGGTATTAACTAAAGTCTCACAGGAATGTAACTATTCACCTTATCACCTCCCTGCCCCTTTTGCTACATACCTTTGGTCCCTGTAGGAAATTTATAAATACTAAACTTTTCCCAGATGTACCATAAAGCTGACTTAATAAAACTCAGTGATTGAGATGTATGCCTCAGTTACTCATTTTAGTTGTCAATATTAACTTTTCTAAGTGCTATCCATAAAGGCAAATCAATTTTTAACATATGTTTTTCATATGATTTATTTAATTAAATTAATGCTTCAGCTACGATAGCATCTGCACCGTGTATAATTTTGAAGTCTCTCAAGTCAAAAGTCAATAGTCTCTTCTGAAATATATATTATAGCATTTACTTTGGTTTGCTACTTTGTAATTTTTTTTCTTTTCCAGAACCAGTAACTAGAAACTAGAAACAATTTATTTTATTCAATCAATGCTTTCCTCCCTTAATATAAATATGTTTACATCTTGACAATTGTGTATGTTTGTGTGTGAGGGTATATGGTATAATTTATTAAATATTTGTTTCTTAATGTCAATGAAAAAGAGTCAAACTCTGTGAAATATTTAGAGGTTTATTTTGAGCCAAATGTGAGTGATCAAGGTCCGAGGCACAGTCTCAAGTGCTCTTGATTTTGTACGTTGTAGAAGATACAGGCAGAAACAGGCAGACATTAGTCAATACACCTAAAATATAAATTGGCTCAGGCCAGAAATGTGGGATAACTCAAAACAGGAGCTTCCAGGTCATAGGGGTATTTAAAGATTTTCTGATTGGAAAATGGTTAAAAGAGTTAAATTATTATCAGGGCTGAGCGCAGTGGCTCATGCCTGTAATCCCGGCACTCTGGGAGGCCGAGGAGGGTGGATCACGAGGTCAGGAGATCAAGACCATCCTGGCTAACACAGTGAAACCCCGTGTCTACTAAAAATACAAAAAAAAAAAAAATTAGCCAGGCTTGGTGGCGGGCGCCTGTAATCCCAGCTACTCTGGAGGCTGAGACAGGAGAATGGCGTGAACCTGGGAGGCGGAGCTTGCTGTAAGCCGAGATCGCACCACTGCACTCCAGCTTGGGCGACAGAGCAAGACTCCATCTCAAAAAAAAAAAAAAAAAAAAAGAGTTAAATTATTATCTAAAGACCTGAAATCAATAGAAAGAAGTTAAATCTGCGTTAAGATAAAGGGTACGGAGACCAATGTTCTCATTATGTAGATAAAGTCTCATAGGTGGCCAGACTTAGAGACAATAGATGGCAAATATTTCCAGTTCAGATCTTTAAAAGGTGCTAGACTGTCAGCTAAACTATTCAGGATCAGAAAAAGACCCGGAAAGGGAAGGAGATTCTCTCCAAAATATAAATTTGCCCTACAAAAGACAGCTTTGCAGGATCATTTCAAAATATGTCAAATAAATATATTTTGGGGTAAAATACTTTCTTTGAGGGCCTGCTGTCATATGATGTCACACTAGAGTCAGGCTGGAATTTGATATATTATGGTTTCAAAGCATATGTTTTGTTAGTCTTAAGACTAGTGTGTTAACGTTCGTGCTGGTCAGTTGTGCCTGAATTTCAGAAAGAAGGGTATAATGAGGAGTGTCTGACCCACTCCCTTCCCATTATTGGCTTAACTAGCTTTTCAGGTTTACTTGGGAATCCCCTTGGTTGGGTCTATTTAGTCAACTGGGGGGCTTAGAATTTTATTTTTGGTTGACATTCATTTAAAATGTTTTATACACTAGCATGCATTAAATTAAAGTTCTGTAAACACTGTTTTGGTATTGGAAATTTATTTTTTTGTTCTCTACATAGTTTACTCAGATAAACTTTATCTAATTTTGTAACACTATAAAATATTTTATGTTAAAGTTTTATTTTTCCTTTGTTCAAAGTTGCAAGGCAATCACATCATTCCCATTAAAAATATATTAAAATTATATTACTAATTCCTATTTGAAAATATATTGCAATGAATTTTATTTCCATAAAATATAAAAATTTTAGTATAAAAATAAACATTGCAAAATGGACAAAAATAGATTTATTTACAATTTTGGAATGAACTTGTTTATGTAAATTTGCATTTCTATGTTTAGGAAAAATCTCCTTTATTATTTTATTTATATTAATAAATAACACATAAAATAATAACAGAAATTTGTGACCTGAGGAAAATATTTTGGTACCTAAACCCAGTAGGCAATACTTATGAGACGTTTTTATCACAGAATAATAAATTATTTGAGTGAAATACTATTAACTCAAGTTTACACATAGCAATTAAATACCACGAAGCTCCTTCTAGTGTTTCCCCTGTGTTGAAAAGCAATTGCTGTTTCTTTACGCAGTCTCAGTTTAGTTCTGATTTTTAATTAACATGAAGCCAAGAATCTTTCTTTAAAACACTCTATTCCCAGGAGTGTGCTCTTCTAATTTCTAATGAAAAGTAAACACTGGATCTACTAAGCCTGCTGCTAGGTTTAATTGGAACTCATTTAATTTTACTTTTCACAAACTCTTGAATCAAATATGTGATTTTTACCGCTACCATAGATGGTTTTCTGTCTTATTTTTATGCACATATAAGCTGAATATTATATTTCTTATAGCAATTCTTTCTGATTTTTTTCAAATTAATTCAAAATGTAAGTGAGGAAGGAAGACTAAAAAGAGGTTACAAATTAAAGAGATAAATCCATCAACAGATTAACTATATAATTTTGCATTCATGCTTAAAAAAGAGAAAACATGTTAATCATATTCTCTGATGTGTAAGAGTTAAAAAATAAAACAAACAAAAAACACGGGAAAAGAACAGGTCTGCAAGTTTTTCATTTATGAGGTGAGGTAATATTAAAGGGTTTCAAAGTTGAATTATTTTGAGAAAAACAAGAGCTCTCTTGACTAACAAAATGGGAGAGAAATTTTTATTTAAAGGAAATTATTTGCAAAAATCACAGGCAAACTTTTTATTAAGTACATTAACATATATAAAATTAATGTAGCTGTTCATTACATGTATGAATATGAGTGGGACATCTGACTTCAAAATCATTTAGACATCATATTGCCAGCGTTCTTAAGTATCTCAGTGAAGAATTTAAAGTTCTTTTGAATGAAATAAAGTCCCATTGATATACCCTAATGAGAAACGACACAATGAGATTTTTGTTTGAATAACTTCTTCTGGAAACACATCGTAAGTAAACTAGAAAAGTAAATAGAGTCAAAGTTAAAGAGATTGCATATGAGTAACCAAGGGAAAATTAGTTAGCTAGTGAAGGAGTGCATTACGGTTCTCCAGAGGAGAATATGTATATAAGAAAGGAAGTTAATTTGGGAGAATTGGCTCACACGATCACTAGGCAAAGTCCCCAAATAGGTCGTCTGCAAGCAGGGAAAGAAAGAAGCCATTAGTGGCTCAGTCTGAGTCCAAAAGCCTCCAAAGCAGGGAAGCCAACAGTGCAGCCTTCAGTCTGTAGCCAAAGACCTGAGATCTCCTGACAAACCACTCGTAAGTCCAAGAGTCCAAAGGCAGAAAAACCTGGAGTCTGATGTCCAAGGACATGAGGAGCGGAAGTAGGCATCCAGCATGGGAGAAAGATGAAAGCCAGAAGACTCAGAAAGCGAGGTTATCCCACCGTCCTCCATGCCTGTTTTGTTCTAGCCACTCTGGCATCCGATTGGATGGTGCCTGCCCAGATTGAGGGTGAACCTTCCTCCCCCAGTCCACTTACTCAAATATCAATCTTCTCTGGCAACACCCTCATAGACAAACCCAGAAACAATACTTTACCAGACATCTAGGCATCCTTCAAACCAATCAAGTTGACGCCTAACATTAACCATCACAAGTGGCTAAGAAATTACTATCATATTAATTGATTATGAAGAAATGTAGATAAATTCAAACATAAATTATGCATATGTCATTACGATAGAATAGAAACATCATTACCATAAGGGCAAGTCATGGAAGAGTAGATTTTCTGTTTCAGTGCGTAAAGTGGAAGATGGATAATAACAATTATACACTGTTGAAATAAGAGTATCTATGGTATATTTACATGAAAAATTCAATTAAGCAAAAAAAGTGTGGATCAGAGTGTTAAAAATTTGTAAGATTATGGAAGAATGTATTTCATGAGAAGAGGGGCTCAGGAATAAACCTTTGAAAATACAAATTTTAGTTATCAAAGTAAAAAGACAAATGTGGAGGGAAATTAGGAATAGCAAATGGAAAGATGGGAGTCAAGGAAGTAGAGAACATAGAGGAGAGAATAGTCAACAATGTCCTATGTCATCAGGAGGTATAATGAGAAAACGCAGAGCTGTTCATCGCATATTTCAATTAAGAGTTCTTTGAGGACTTAGCAAAGGCAGTTTTGTTAGAACTGAGAAAATAAAATGCATTGTATTGCATGTTGAACACTTACTTGGGTAACTTGTTTGTAACACAAAATATGAACATAGTAATATAGGCTATAATTTGACAAGGACTTAAGGAGGCTTTTTGTTATTCTCTTATTTTTTTCTTTTTTAAAGACTTTTTTAAAGTCGTTTGTCTAGAGTCAAATTACAAGAAAGGTACAAAGATACCCCATATACTCCCTACCCCTACACATGAATAGCCTCTCCTGTTATCATCTCCCAGTGTGTCCAGAGTTGGTTCCTTCCAGTGGGTTCTTGGTCTCGCTGACTTCAAGAATGAAGCTGTGGACCTTTCCAGTGAGTGTTACAGCTGGTAAAGGTGGCACGGATCCAAAGAGTGAGCAGCAGAAAGATTTACTGTGAAGAGCAAAAGAACAAAGCTTCCACAGGGTGGAAGGGGACCCAAATGGGTTGCTGCTGCTGGCTGGGGTGGCCAGCTTTTATTCCCTTATTTGTCCCTGCCCATGTCCTGCTGATTGGTCCATTTTACAGAGTGTTGATTGGTTCATTTACAATCCTCTAGCTAGACACAGATTGCTGATTGGTGCTTTTTTACAGAGTGCTGATTGGCGCATTTACAATCCTTTAGCTAGACACAGAGCACTGACTGGTGCGTTTACAATCATTTAGCTACAGAGTGCTGATTTGTGCATTTTACAATCCTCTTGTAAGACAGAAAAGTTCTCCAGGTCCCCACCTGACCCAGAAGTCCAGCTGGCTTCACCTCTCACCAACAGAGTTACAAATGATCATTTGTTACAAATGATGAACCTATATGGACACATCATTATCATCCAAAGTCCATAGTTTACATTGGGTTCACTTTTAGTGTTGTGCATTCTATGGGTTTGAACAAATGTATAATGAAATGTATGTACCATTATAGTATAATACAGAGTAGTTTCATTGTCCTAAAAATCCTCTGTGCTTTGCTTATTTATCTTCTCCCCATCCCCTGGAAACCATTGATCTTTTTGCTGTCTCCATAGTTTTCTCTTTCCCAGGATGCATATTTGTAATCATACAGTATGTAGCTTTTTAGACAGGCTTCTTCACTCAGTAAGTTTCCTCTATGTCTTTTCATGGCTTGCTAACTCATGTTTTAAATTTTTAATAATATTCTATTTTCTGAATGTACCACAGCATATTTATCCATCCCCCTACTGAAGGACATCTTAGTTGCTTTTAAGTTTTGGCAATTATGAATAAAGCTGCTATAAACATCCACATGAAGATCTCAACTCATTGGCTAAATACCAAGGAGAGTAATTGCTGAATTGCATGGAAAGAAAATGTTTAGTTGTGCAAGAAATTGCTAAACTGCCTTCCAGAGTAGTTGTATTATTTTGCACTCCTCCCAGGATTGAATGAGAGTTTCTGTTGCTCCATATCCTCACCAACATTTGGCATTGTAAGTGTCCTGGATGTTGGCCATTCTCAGGTTTATAGGTATCGGATTAATTTAATTGAATTTCCTTAATGATATATGATGTGGAGCATCTTTTAATATGCTATGTGCCATTTATATATCTTTTTTGGTGAGGTGTCTGTAGATGTCTTTGGGCTATTTTTAAATCTGAATAAAATGGTATTTAAGGAATCATTTGATTTTGGAATCATTTGATTTTGAAATCATTCAATTTACTTATTATTTGTTGTCTCATTGCTGAGTTTTAAGACTTCTTTGCCTATTTTGGATAACAGTTCTTTATCACCTATGTCTTTATTTATTTATTTTTGAGCTCAGAATAGCTACATTTTTTGACAATTAAGAATTGTATATATTTAAATTATACAACTCAATTATTATCTGTATACATAGTGAAATATTCACCACAATCATGCAAATTAACATCTCCACCACTGTTTTTACAAATGTGTTTTCTAACTTTGGGACTTGTCTTCTCATTCTCTTGGCAGCTTCTTTCACAGAGCAGGAATTTTTAGTTTTAATGAAGTCCAGCTTATCAATTTAGATCATGCCTCTGCTGCTATATCTAAAAAGTCTTCACCAAACCCAGAGTCATCCAGATTTCCACCTATGTTATTTTCTAAGAGTTTTATAGTTTTATTTAAGTCTGTGATACAATTTAAGTTTTGTAAAGGGTATAAGGTGTGTGTCTAAGTTTATGTATTTTTTGCATGTGAAGGCTCAGCTGTTTAATCACCATTTGTTGAAAGAAGCATCTTTTCTCCTGTGTATTGTGCTTGCTCCTTTCCAAAGATCGGTTGACTATAATTACATGGGTCTATTTCTGAACTCTCTCTTCTGTTCTACTGATCTATTTATTTATTATTTCACTGATACCACACCATCAAGATAACTGTAGCTTTATAGTAAATCTTGAAGTAATGTATTACAGCTTTTCAACTTCGTGCTTCTTCTTCAATGTTGTATTGGCAATTCTGGATCTTTTTCCTCTCTAATAAATTTTTGCCAGTGTCTACAAAATAACTTTCTGGAATTTTAATTGGGTTGTATAGAATCTATAGATCAATTTGTGAAGAAGCAATATCTTGTCAATATTGACTCTTCCTATTTATAAGGAAGAAATATCTCTGCATTTTCAAGTCTTATTTGATTTTTTTCTTCAGAAATTTTTAGTTTTTCTAGTATAGATTTTGTATACATTTTGCTTAATTTATGCCTATTTCATTTTGAGTGATGCTAAAGTAAACGTATTGCGTTCTTAATTTCATATTCCACTTGTTTAATGATGCTATAAAGTAAAAGAAACTTGCATATTAACCTGTATCCTACAACCTAGCTATAGTCTATTAGTTCCTGAAGATATTTTTGTCAACTCTTTCAGATTTTCTACTTAGACAATTATGTCATCTGTGAGCAAAGAAAATTTATTTATTTCCTCCCAACCAGGATATCTTTGTTTCCTTTACATCACTTATTGCATTAGCTAGGACTTCTGTTATGATGTTGAAAAGAAGTGATGAGATGTGGCATCTTTGCCTTGCTTCTAATATTAATGACAAAGCTTCTAGTTTCTTACAATTAAATGGGATATTAGCTATAAGATTTTTATTAACATTATGTATTAGGTTGAGGAAGAACTCTCTATTCCTTTCTTAGTGAGAAGATTTTTTTAAAAAAATCATAAATGAGTGTTAAAATTTATCAGATGCTTTTTCTGTATGTATTGATATGCTCGGTTAATTTTTATTTTACACTTTGTTATGGGATGAATTGCATTAGTAGTATTTTGAATGTTGAATCAACTTTACACACCTGACATGAATCTCATTTTGTTATAGTGCAGAATTATTTTATACATTGTTATATTCAACTTGATAAAAATTTTGTTGAGGAGTTTCGTATCTACGTTCATGAGAGAGCATGCAGTTTTCTTTTCTTGTAATGTTTTCATCTGATTTTGACATTTAGGTGATGCTGGCCTCATAGAGTAAGTTAGGAAGCATTCCCTCAGTTTCTACCTTCTGAAGGAGATTGTAGAGCATTGGTATAATTTCTTTGTAAAGTATTTGAGGGAATTAACCAGTGAACCTATCAAAGACTGGTGTTTTTTCTGTTTTGAAACTTTATTAAGTATTCAGTAAATTTGTCTATTTCATCTAGGTTATTAAATTTATGGGCATAGAGTTGGTTATAGTATTATAGTATTATTCTTTTAAAGGCCATTGGATTTATAGTGATCTCCCCTCTTTAATTTTTTATGTTAGTAATTTGTGTCATTTCTTTTTTCCTTGTTAGCCTGGATAAAGACTTATCATGCCTTTTAGCCTTTACAAAGAAGCAGCTACGGTTTCATTAATATTTTATTGTTTTCAATTTAATGATATGTGCTCTAATTTTTATTTTTATTTTTTGCCTCTGCTTACTCACATATAATTTGCTCTTCCTTGTCAAGTTTCCTAAGGTTAAAATTTAGATGATTGACTTTTTAAATCTTTCCTGTTTTATACTATATGCACTCAATTATATAAAATTTCCTCTTAACTCTGCTTTCACTGTATCCCCAAATTCTAATGAAATAAGCAAATTTAATTTAGTTCAAAATATACTTTATTTATCTTAAAATTTATCCCTTGTACATGCGTTATTGAGAAGTGTGTTGTTTAATCTCCACATATTTAGGAATTTTCAAGTTATCTTTGTGTTACTGATGTCTTGCTTAATCCCATTGTATTATAGAAGCAGACATTGTATTGTTTTCATTTGTTCAAAAATTTTTAAGTTGTATTTTGTGGTTGATTTTGATATATGTCCCATGTGAGCTTAAGAAAATGTATATTCCATTGTTGTTCGATGAAATACTTTATAGGTATAAAGTATAGACATTAGTCTGGTCTTTTGTTTGGGTGCGTATATGTGTATTTTTTCTTTTTTTTTTTTTTTTTGGTAAGCAAATCTTGACCATATTCATATAGTTAGAGGTTAATGATATGATATATGTATAATGTTCAGCTAAGGCAGGGGGCTTCATAGATCTTTCTCTAGAATCAACTCAGATGCATGGAAGTCAAATGTATAACACAGAAATTTGGAGAAATTTATGCTTTCAAAATTTTTTCAGTTTCCGTTTTGTACCTGGTGCCATACTCACAAAAACTCAGAATACAAATAATGACTTAGCCACTTGCCTGCTGTCAGTAGGATTTGGCAAATATTAAGCAAATTAAATTGGTTAAAAGAAAATATGCATTTGTGCTGTGGAAAATAATTTGTTTATTAAGTTTACACAGGATAGGCTCAATTTTCTCTGTGAGTTGGGAAAATAGAGTAATCTGCTAAAAGGAAAATAATCAGTTTTAAGAAGAGTCAGAAAGAGTAAAATAATTTGAGAGCAATGTAGGAGACACAGTTGCTGTATAAAACTGCACTTCTGTATTCTAGAGGAACAAATTCAATCAGCTCCCCACTTTTTTCCTAGAAGAATTTGGAGATTAGAGAAACAAAAAATGAATTTGGTTAGACTACTACTCTTTTCTTGGAAAAGGCACAAACAGAAGAGTACTTGATGCTGCTGCCCAGCATGACCCAGGTTACCCACATTGGGTTGAAAATGAAATTATGAGGGTGATGAACAAAACAGTGACTTGCCATTCTTGAGTCAGTCAAAATACAAATTAATAGCACTCCACTAAGTGTGGAAAGAAAGAGGGAGAGGGATATACTTGTTAGATAACATATAAAAAAATTTATTATGTAGAAGATGAAGAGGGTATGCATTAAAACTGTATGTATAGTGCATTCTTCAGTTGGTTGATTCATTCTAGCAAATTATCAAATATGTTGGGTTAGTGAAAACCACTGAATTTGCTGTTAATTTGTCAGATATGAGGATTTGGGGGGAACCCACTTAAATCATAGCATCAATTAATTGAACACCATTTATTAAATACAATTTACATGAAATTATGTAAGTAAATATATATAATTATATAAATTCAAGCTTAATAAATAGCATTGCTCATGTGGCAAAGATTTGGATGAATATTTTTGGAAGCTTTCTCTTCTATTCCCTTGAACTCCTGATATATTCTTGCACCAATATGACACTGCCTTTAATGCAATAACCTAAAAATGTCTGGATGCCTATTAGGATATATTCTACTTTGAGCTTTGAAACTTTCTTGGACATTCTTGCACTTTTGCTATCAAAGTTTAGATTCAAGGTATCATGTTCCCTGAAAAAAATATTTTGAGATTTTCTTTTAAATTACATGTATTTTGTAAAAATAAATTAGAGCTTTATAATATGGCATCAAAATTGTTGAGCTATGTCTCCATTTTTATGTTAATTAATATCTTTCAATAAAGATTAATACTATATTCCATAAAATCTTGCACATTTTAATATCAATTGACATGTATCTTATTTTAATCATAAATGGTACTATTAAATACATATATAATATTTCTGTTGGTGGTACATAAAGTTAATATTTGCTTTTGCTCCTTTATAACCTGTCCTTCCATATGATGCTTCAAGGAATAATAAATATTTAATTACTACCTGGAAGGCATATCTTACTGCAGACCTCAATGGTAAGCTCTGCAAAAATTTTATCCAAGACCTTGTCATTTTCTCGAAAGTTCAAGACTCTCCAATTTTAAGCTGCTTGCTAAACACAAAATGAAAACTATATCCAAAATGTTATTACATAACTTTTTGTATAAGAGAACAATAAAGAAATAAGCAACAATATCAATTTGCCCTAAGGACATAAGATTTCCTATCTAGTTGCTTGAAAAAAGTGTAAAATAGAAAAGAAAGACAAAATAAAGCCTTTGATCTTTTAACACAGAAAACTCCAGCCTTAATAAGTAAGATCCAATAAAGGAAAGGGAACTGGTCATATAGGTGGACATTGAAAATAAGAATGGAGATATTTTGGGTGCTGCTGTACACTGAACCATAAAACACCACTCAGCCTCCTTTGTCCAAAGAAGCAGCCTCTTCTTTGCTGTCTTATTGGGTTGTCTTCGAAATATCGTGATGACATATCTTGAGGAAATATTTTGGCGAAAGTTTGTGGTTCTATTTATGCTCCACAATGCCACTTCTTCTCTCCTGACCTATACACAGACTCATAAGTCAACATACTACACTAGTGATGTATAAAATCATATCTTGTAAATAAAGCTTAAGTATCATAATTTGCAAGGTTGTAAGTCTTTGACCAATTAATATCAGCTGAAACCCAGGGAATTTGAATAGGAATAGATTCTAAGGATCCTCGTAAGAAAGGAAGCCACCACCTAATTTTACATTAGGTCAACAATATTAATTTTCATACATTTATCAATTTTAATTAAATCAATTCATTATAATTGATAAAAGGATGACATTTGATACATTTAATAATTAGCTCAAATAAACTTAATTATAACTGTCCTTTATGTTGACTTATACTCATTGAAGTTGAATTTCTAGAACAGCCTTGATACGATGTAAATATAATACATAAATATAGACAGAGTAGATGATTGATCCTGTGTTAAGTCAAAGATATAACTGTTTCCCCTTAGTGGGCCCAGAGGATTCTTCCTAAAAAAAATGGAGAACATAAGATGTTCATGGATCAAATATCTCAATGCTGTTTTGTATTTTTTGTGTCAATTCTGCCCAATCAATCAACACATTTATTTTGGACTAATGTAAATGTTGATTGAAAAATTTACATCAAATGCAAAAGGGTCAAAAATAAAAATGGTAATCTCAAAGATAAACAGTTTTGGCATACTTATCACATTAAATATCAAGCATTTTAGAAAGTTATAGTATTAAAAACAGTTTGAAATTGGTGCAATGATGGACAATAAACCAATGGAATAGAATAGAGAATACAGAAAAAAAATCTGACACATATGGCCATTTTTATAACAGATTTGCAAATAAGTGCAGTTAGGGAGAAGCTGGCTTTTAAAAATAATTAGTGAGCATTCATATAAAAAAATCTATATATTCTTACCTCACGCTATAAACCAAAGTGGACAAACGATACATGTAAGTCTGGGCCTGGCACAGTGGCTCACGCCTGTAATCCCAGCACTTTGGGAGGCTGAGGTCGGTGGATCACCTGAGGTCAAGAGTTCAAGACTAGTCTGGCCAACATGGCAAAACCTGGTCTCTACTAAAAATACAAAAATTAGCCGGCCGTAGTAGTGCCTGCCTGTCATCCCAGCTACATGGGAGGCTGATGAGCGAAAATCGCTTGAACCCGGGAGGTGGAGATTGCAGTGAGCAGAGATTGCACCACTGCACTCCAGCCTAGCAACAAAGCAAGACTGTCAAAACAAACGAACAAACAAACAAAAAAACCATCTAAGTCTGAATGCAAAATCTAAAACCATTAAATAAGAAAAAAAATATTTTTTCCCTTTTCTTTTTTTTGAGACGGAGTCTCGCTCTGTTGCCCAGGCTGGAGTGCAGTCGTGTGATCTCTGCTCACTGCAATCTCCATCTCCTGGGTTCAAATGATTCTCGCTCCTCAGCCTCCCAAGTAGCTGGGATTACAGGCAGGTGCCACTATGCTTGGCTAATTTTTGTATTTTTAGTGGAGACCAGGTTTTGCCATGTTGGCCAGGCTAGTCTTGAACTCCTGACCTCATGTGATCCACCCGCCTCAGCCTCCCAAAGTGTTGGGATTACAGACGTGAGCCACAGGGCCCTTCTGAAAAAAAGATTTCTGAAACAGGACACTGAAATCACTATATAAATTATTAATCCTCTAAGGCAAAAGTTTCCATTGAGTCATTAGGTAAGTTGCCACAGGCTACTTACTATCACTGAGAAAAGCAAGACTAATGAGGTGAGCCGCATGAGAGCCATGGCTTTTGATCTGTGACAACTTTTTGACTAAGGAACTGGGACATGGAGATCAAGTAGACCAAAGCAGTCCAACAGAAATGACACCTTTTTATTCTATTTTGTTCTAATCATTGGTTTTATATTAAATAATTGTTTTACCTGTTGGAGAATTGTTTATTTGTTCTTTCATAACACTACTGACAATTATTAATCCCTCTGTGACACTGGATTTTACTTCTGGTCTATAAATTTCTTAAGATCAAGAACCATACTAGGGAAGTGGGCATGCTGAGGGCTCCTTTTGAAATACCATGACTACTAGAGAGTGCCTGCAGCAACTGATTTCATGCCATAGGAATGATCATATAGTCTTTCCCTGCAACGTCAGTTTGTTCCAACCCCATAATCCCTCCATATTACAAAATAACTTGTCTAGGTCATCTAAATGATCTCTGTTGATGAGAGAGGAAAAAGGAAATTAAAATACGTAGGGCATGTTTTAATCATTTTCACTGAGAAATGTTAATGCATCTACTCTGGCTCAAAAAATGTTGCTTAAACAAAAAGTGTGAGACAATTAAAATTTTTTAATCAATCTTGGAACGACAACAAAAAATCCTTACAAAACCCTATTAAGAGTCTTTCTCTAAGTAGACAAACATTCATGGTTTCTCAATTGTTTTAAAAGACACATATACTAACACTTTAAAGAGATAAACCTAGTTTTTATACTTCTCAAATGTTTAACATTTTTAAAATATATGCAGTAAAATATTTAATTTAATTAAAGAATCAATTGTTATGAATCCCAAAGTGCTGAGATTGCAGGTGTAAGCCATCTGTAATTATTGCCTGATTCACAAAGAGTAGCACATGTTTTGAGTTTATTTATTCATGCTATAAATACTTATTTGAAACCATATCACATCAGCTTTCATCATAATTTTATATTCCAAAAATGATCAAACAACCTTCAACTTCTGGGAGATGTAAATGTTCTCAAAAATCTGATTTAATTTATCCTGTATGTGTAGCTACAACTTAAATATTTTGAAGTTGTGTAAAGAGTACTAATAGGTAAAACCTACACCTGTAGGACACATTTTATCTATTTTCCATATGGTTGAAATAGCTGGCATAAATGTATATTCTGGTTTTGAAGAAATAATAAAATGAGCAATTCGTTCTAGAAAGAATCCCAACTTAGTATTGCTGAGCAAACACCATGAATTACCTGAGACTTGATTAATTTTTAAAAGTTCACCTTAAAAAATAAAGTTGGTTTGAGCACTTTCTCTGTGGCAATTCTGGTGATTTTCACCTGTCCTCATTATTTCACTGCAAACTCCAAGTCAGAAAATTAAGGACTGCACCACTGAAAATACCCAAGTTAGATACTTTTGAATAAGAAGATGAATGGAAATTTTTCAAGACTCAAAGGGCCATCACAGAGAGGTTGCTGGTTTCTCTTTTAAGTTTTGTGGGCGTTTTACATAATAAGTGTCGTAAGAATTTCTATGTGGTGCTTAAACATCAATTGGTTAATGATAAATTAGCTCATTTTTTTTGTCCTTGCACTTAATTTAGTTTAATACAACTAAATTTAAACTTTTTTTTTCATTCTCAACTAAATGCCAGGCTATTAGATACAGACAGATGGAAAGGGAAATGGGAATTATCCATGTCCAAAATAATTCACTCTCAAGGAAGGTTTTTGAGAAAAAAACATGTCACTGTGTAAGGCACTATCTGTATTTGGTTTCATTTTCCAGACGTTATGGACAGACTGTGCATCCCCTTCAGATTGATATGCTGAAGCCCTAACACTCAGTATCCCAGAACGCAATTCTATTTGCACACATGGCCTTCAAAGGGGGAATTTAGCTAAAATGAGGCTGGTAGAGAAAACCATAAACAAATCTGACTTCTGTCTAAAAGAAAAAAAAAAAAGGGGGTGGGGAAGAAGGAATTTGGCCCAGATGCAGTGACTTACAGCACTAAACCCAGTTCTTTGTGAGGCTGAGGTGGGAGGATTGCTGGTGGCCAGGAGTTGAAGACTGGGCAACACAGTGAGACTGCAGCTGGGCAACACAGTGAGAATACAGCTCTACAAAAATTTCTAAAAATTAGCGGCTGTGGTGGCCTGTGCCTGTAGTCGTAGCTACTCTGGAGGCTGAGGCAGGTGAATCGTTCAAGCCCAGGAGTTTAAGGTTGCAGAGAGCTGTGATAGTGCCACTGAACTACAGCCTGGGTGACACAGTGAGACCCCTTTTTTCTTTTGAGACGGAGTCTTGCTCTGTTGCCCTGGTTGCACTGCAGTGGCGCGATCTCGGCTCACTGCAAGCTCTGCCTCCCGGGGTTCACGCCATTCTCCTGCCTCAGCCTCCCAAGTAGTTGGGACTACAGGCATCCTCCACCATGCCCGGCTAATTTTTTTTGTATTTTTAGTAGAGACGGGGTTTCTCCGTGTTAGCCAGGAAGAAACTGATTTCCTGAACAGACCAATAATGAACTCCAAAGCGGAATCAGTAATAAGTAGCCTACCAACCAAAAAAAGCCTGGGACTTGATGGATTCACAGCCAAATTCTACCAGATGTACAAATAGCTGGTTCCATTCCTACAGAAACTATTCCAAAGAATCAGCATCATCCTGATACCAAAACCTGGCAGAGACACAACAAATAAAACTTCAGGACAATAACATTCATGAACATAGATGCAAATATCCTCAACAGAATACTTGCAAACTAAACTCTGTAGCATATCAAAAAGCTAGTCCACCACGATTAAGTAGGCTCCATCCCCAGGATGCAAGGTTGATTCAACACATGCAAATCAATATATGTGATTCATCACATAAGCAGAACTAAAGACAAAAACCACATGGATTGTCTCAATAGATGCAGAAAAAGTTTTGGATAAAATGCAACACCCTTTCATGTTAAAAACTCTCAATAAACTAGGTATTGAAGGAATATTCTTCAAAATAATAACAGCATTACACTGAATGGGCAAAAGCTGGAAGCATTCCCCTTGAAAACCATCACAAATAAGACTGTCCTCTCTCACCCCTCCTATTCAACATAGTATCAGAAGTCTTGGCCAGAGCAATCAGGCAAGGGAAATAAATAAAAGACATCCAAATAGGAAAAGCGGAAGTCAAACTGTCTTTGCTGGCAGACAATAACTATTGGGTACTTGGCTTAATTCCTGGGTAATAAAATAATATGGAAAACAAACCCTTGTGACATGAATTTACCTATGTAACAAACCTTCACACATACCCTCAAACCTAAAATAAAAGTTAAAAAAAGATAAGCTGTAATTATGTTTTTTTATTTCTAATTTAAGTTTCAGTACTCTAAGTATAAAAATGTAAATAAAAATGACCTAAATTATGTACATTAAACTATTTACTGCTTCCAAATCTTATGCTTCTATTTCTTCAATATCTGTGATTATTCTATTATGATGAGAACCCTCTTATTGGATCATAAACTGCATTTCAGAATGACTCTCATAGACTAATCAATACTGTGAATGTGTCACAGCTACTATATTTATAATTATATGAGTAGAATTGCTGGTGACAGGAATAATTGGCTAACTACCACTTTTTGACCTCTGGGTGTAATCAATCAAAATCTTGATAAAGATAATAGTGCTATTTCTCAGGAAAGACTATGTAAAATTTCCATCTGTTTTCCAGCTTCATAAAACACCAAATTCTATAAGAATTTTAAAAAATTATTCACAAATGTGTACATTCTTTGCACTTTCTAGTTTTGTCTTTATTTGAAGGAGACTACAGAATATAGAAAGGTATAAAATCAGAAACTGAATATATGATGACAAATTTCTCAATTACCTTCGAAGAAATTATTTATAACACATTTATGGTATAATAAGCAGCAAAAGAAAATACTTTGCTAAAGCAATCATGATTCTTGAAAGAAATATTTTATCAATTTCTTTGCTTGGTATTGGTACACTCAGTGCAAATGTTTGAATGAAGAACCACATAATATTTTTAGGGATCTAGAGTTTTTTAACTGTTAAGACCAATAAATATTAAAAAAAACATTGTTTTCTATTTTGAAAAGTTAAAACTTCAACTTTTAATTCTAGTTAATGCAAATGGCAAACAGTTACTATACTACTATTTTGAATATAAGACAGATGGTGACTTGAATTTGTAACATCTCTGAACTTTATTGGGCAAAAGGATTTGGAGAAATGATATAATTAAAGCAAATATTAATTATTTGGAGGAGGCAAATAATTCAAATAGATATGCATGTGTGTTAGTGTATGGTCACAAATATTTAGGTATCATTAAGGCAATGAATGAAGCTATCTTTGATAAAATATGAGGCAGATAGTTTTAGATAATAAATTTGCATTAAGCTATCAGATACACACACTATGGAGGTACTGACATATCAAAACATATTCACACTATCATCTAAATATACAAGCTACAAAACCTGGTTTAAGTGAACTTTTGTGTACTAATGAAACATCAGTTTCCTTGTTAGAGTAATATAAAGTGAAATATAAGTAACTAACTAAAATTATATTTATTGATATTTATATATAATTTTTATATAAGTAATTTATACATAATATACTAATGCAAATATACATTTGAATCATGCATAATTACCCAGACTGATTTTATAATATATATAACATATATAAATGTTATGTATATATAAAATTTATGAATTTATGTTTCTTAATTTGTATTTTACAAATTTCTTACTGACTTCATAAAGACATTAAACAAAGATATATGTAAATATATATAAACTTTTACCTAAACTATAGGGCCCAGTTTTTTGTTTTCAGAGCACTACCCTTTTAATAGGGAAATATAATGAAGTTAGTCCTGAAGATTCATTTGAACATGGCAGGAATAAAATAGTTAAATTTTGTAGTTTTCTATTGTAAGAGAAGTGGGGGTTGAACAAATACTAGAGCTGATGTAATTAATTTTTAATTTACGACATAAACAGAAAAGTAATTCCTTTGAGGATGTATGAATGTATATATGTATGTAAAGTGTAGCTCTCAGTAAGTGCATTCCCATGATTTTTTTTCAGGTATAATGTTACATGGTTCACACATGTAGGATTAAAATATAAAAGAATATTAAAAATAAAATCACTGAGCTGTTAATAATGCAAAGTGGGTGTCTTTTAAGACTGAATTCCCAATGCTTTCAATTTAAAATGAAAATAGCATCTCAGAAGCCTTTATTTATGAATTGGAATAGATGAATGCAATTAAAATAAATTGGCTGGCATGGGTTAATTAATTTTTTTCTTACATTTCTGGATTAGCCTTTTCTCAAGCACAGGTTATAATTTAAGTCAATATAACTCCTGATAAAAACATCCATATGTGAACCAAATTTTGACTACATATTATTTACTCCTGTCATTTGCAGACCGTTGGATCACTTTTCATAATCATTAATATAGTTCTCCATTACACTTTTCAAAATCCTTATTTAAATAATCCTATTTCTGTTTGGTAGACATCGAGTCATGAATATGGAATGACTTCACCTGACTTCACTTGAAATTCACTTAATTTTCAACTCTGTTGGCTATGAGGTGAGTAGGAAATAATTTTATACAAAATTGCTGTTCAGAGTATACTTCTGTACTGAGAGAAGCTCCCTAAATTATATTTTAAAAGATTTGTGATTTATTTTATAGTTTTATATAGAAGAGTGATTACTCCTGAAATTTCTCTTTTTTTGTATCTGTGTTGTTGTGTATTAATTTTTTTTTTTTTTTTTTTTGAGATGGAGTCTCACTCTTTCACCCAGGCTGGGGTGCAGTGGCGCGATCTCGGCTCACTGCAACCTCCACCTGTCAGGTTCAAACAATCCTCCTGCCTCAGCCTCCTGAGTAGCTGAGACTATAGGCACACACCACCACCCCTGACTAATTTTTGTATATTTAGTAGAGACAGGGTTTCACCGTGTTGGCCAGGCTGGTCTCGAGCTCCTGACCTTGTGATCTGCCAGCCTCAGTCTCTCAAAGGTTGTGTATTAATTTTACAGTTATCTTTGTGATCACCAATTGCTCAAGTTCCTTTATAAAAATATATATGCGTATGTATATATTGTATATATATAATATGCCAATTAATACAGCTATCAACATAACAGTAGTATATCCAAATTCATATGAACTCTCAAATTATGTACCAATTAATACAGCTACCAACATAGCAGTAGTATATCCAGATGCATATAAGCCCTCCAAAATATTGTTAAAATGAAAAACCCAATGAGTTTATACACATCTGAATATTCTACTGCTATGTTGATAGTTATATTAATTGGTACATGATTTTCTTACATACAATTTAACTATGCAGTACTACTATCAGAAATTTACCTTGTAGCAATGCCTATAGAGATGTGCAAAAATATCCACATATATTATATATAACATATACACATAAATAACAAATTCAATTTTATTTATAATAGTAAAATTTGTATATTCTCAGCAATAGGAAAATGTTTGATCACATTATTTAATATCCATATTGTGGCTGATTTAAATAAGCTATAAATACAGATAGAAATACGGATATTAATTAATATATCTATAATCTCTTCTTTCTTGAGTAAAGGCAATTTTCCAAAACTCTTTTATAGTCAGATTTCAATAATATGAATACAACAAGAATAAAGTAAAAGTATGAGTTTTTGTATGAACATGATGTATATGTCTTTTGTTTAAATTATACAGAATCTGAAATTGCCTTTTTAAATCACAAAAGAAATAACTCTTCCTCTCCACTTATGTTCTATATTACATTCTTATGCTATCTCTATTCTTAATCTAGACAGGCAACATCACGACAGGTGATTTTTCAGAGTGTTTTATGGAGCATATAGGATTTTTCCAAGATTGGTATTAAAATAATAGCTACCTCTCCCACTGACACACTTGCTTTATCTAAAACAAGATATTTCTTCTGCTCTCCAAGAGTTTAACCTTTAATACAAATTCATCCAAATATAAAATTGTCCTCTAGTTTCTCTTATTAATTTTCTCATTAATATTTAAATATGCTAAGTATCTCCCAGTTCAAAAATAAAAATAAAATTAATGTTTTCCTTGATTTTCATAATCCTATGTATCTCTCTTTTCATTCTGCCTTTCAACACTCTTCTTACTGCCCTTCTTGGGTATAGCCTGTCCCCAGATATGAGGGTTCAGGGCCTTAGAATATCTTTCTCCTCTTCTTCTCTGACTTCATTTGGCATGCATTCCCATCCACTTCTTGGCCTTCAGTCACTATCGCTTTGCTGATAGCTCCTCCATATTTGCCACCCAAATGTGTTCTTTATATTCTAAATACTGCATATAATTTCTTACTAGATATTATATCAACACCTCAACACTGATCATTACAAACCTAATTTAATATCATGAAACATCTGGCCTAAAATATCAGAATGAATGAATCTTCATAAAACAACACAGAATCCAAGCCAAAAATGTGAAAATAACTTCATCACACCTAATCTACACGAAGCCCTCCGAACATGTCAAACGTACCTTCTTAATATCTGTCTTACATGTTCAAGTCTCTGTCTCTGAAGAAACATCTACTTAATTCAGGTAACCATTGTTTTTTTTTATCAGAATTACCCAAAAAATTGTCTCCGAAATTCCCTCCCCCCACTCATAGTTTACCTCAGTTCCCATCTCTGATTTGTCCATCCTCCAAGCAGAAGCCTGAGGGATATTTGTATACCTTTGATAAAGCCACTTTTTTGCATGTGTCTGCTTCTAGGAGTCCTTGTTGACTCAGAGCTATGATATCAAATCCTTTAATATGACAATTTGTGCCTTCACGGTGTGCCACCATTTACTTTTCCAATCTCGGACAGATATTTATGTTCAACCAGGTTTCACTCTACTTTTGTCTCAACCAGTGCTGAATCAAGTATGTATTCTGTTATTGCCTGCACTTATATTCTGATCCTCCTAGTCCTTTTAAATTAGAAAATTTAACTGAGCCAATCTCCACTGAAAAGGCTTTTCCAAACAAGCTAGGTTTGGTATCACTCCTGTGTACTTAAAATTCGATTTCCCCCTATTATAATATCTATCATACAGTATTGCAAGCACCTCTTCAGTTTTTAGTTTTCCTATTACAGGCCAGCAGACACCAAGTACAAAGTCTTGTTCATCTTAGAATAGATTTTATTGCCCAGCACAATTTCTGTTACAAAGTATGTGTTTATGAAATACTATTTCATTAAATGAATAAGTAAATGAAATAATGCATAAAAATAATGTTTGCCCTTTTCTGGATATAAATGTAAAAGTTATAACAGTCATAAAAACATTTTCTGTAGGAAATATCACATCTTAATCTAATATGAGCATGTAAAGTAAACAGCAGGATTTAGTTTAGCAAAAGTCATCCACATGATGTCATTTAAATATTTAATTTCATCTCATTTTAATTATGCATGTGGTGAGCAAAAAGAGACACTCACTGACACTTCTTTCATTCATTTATATAGGCCATTTTCCCTTACCTTGAATCTGGGCTGGCCAGTGACTATTCTGACCAATAGAATATAAAAGAAGTGATACACTACCCATTCTAGTTGTAACATCTCCTGAATTAAGAAGAAAGCTTTAGGGCTGGTGCAGTGGCTCATGCTTGTAATCTCAGCACTTTGGAAGGCCTAGGCAGGTGGATCACTTGAGGTCAGGAGTTCGAGACCAGCCTGGCCAACATGGTGAAACCCTGTCTCTACTAAAATACAAAAATTAGCCGGGTATGGCGGGCAATTGTAATCCCAGCTACTAGGGAGGCTGAGGAAAGAGAATCGCTTGAAACTGGGAGGTGGAGGTTGCAGTGAGCCAAGATTGTGCCACTGCACTCCAGTCTGGGTGACAGAGCAAGACCCTTCTCAAAAAGAAAAAGAAGAAGAAGAAGGAGAAGGAGAAGAAGAAGAAGAAAGCTTTAAAGCAGTTGGTATGTGATCCATATTTTCCCAGTACTGGGGGCACAACTCAAAAGTTGAAACGAAAAATAAGTATTTGATAAGAGGGAGACATACTACATTTAGAAAACTCTTGTGTGGATAATGCTGGCTAAGGGTTATTTATAGCAAATAATGATCTTTGGGTTTATGAGACACAGATCCCTAGAGAATGTCAAGTAAGACAAATAATCTCACCAGGTATGAATTGGAGATGTGTCATTACTCAACTGCTTGTTCTGTTGGCAGATATCCACAATGAAGCAGTTGGAAACAAAATCTATTATTCTGACACAAGAGCACATATCCATTTGGGGAATAATCAACCTGGAAAATAGTTCTTGATGTCCCAGACTTGTCTCTGCTTTGTCTGAGTGTCTTCATTGCCTAAATTATTAGTAAACATAATAATCTCAAGTTAAATTAACACCTAGAATTGTGTAATTTGACAACTGGATTTTTTGTTTGTTTGTTTGTTAGACATCATTGTATTAACCTGGTTTCTCCAGAGAAACAAAACCAGTTTCCACACAGGCACGCACACACACACACAGAGACAGAGAGAGAGAGACAGCGAAAGGGATTAACCATAAAAATTGGTTGATATGGCCGGGCACAGTGGCTCATGCCTGTAATTCCAGCACTTTGGGAGGCTGAGGCAGGAAGATCACTTGAGGTCAGGAGTTTGGAGACCAGCCTGGCCAACATGGTGAAACAATGTCTTTACTAAAAATACAAAAATTAGCTGTGCCAGGTGGCCGTGCCTGTATTCCCACCCACCTAGGAGGCTGAGGCAGGAGAATTGCTTGAACAATGTCTTTACTAAAAATACAAAAATTAGCTGTGCCAGGTGGCTGTGCCTGTATTCCCACCCACCTAGGAGGCTGAGGCAGGAGAATTGCTTGACTCTGGGAGGTGGAGGTTGCGGTGAATGGAGATCACGCTCCTGCACTCCAGCCTGAGCAACAGAGTGAGACTCTGTCTCAAAAAAAAAAGAAAGAAAGAAAGAAAAAGATAAAAGAAATTTGCTGATACAATTATGGAGGCTGAGAAATCCAAAATCTACAGTTAGCAAGCTGTAAACTAAAACAAGCCTATGGAATAATTTCCATCTAAGTTTGAAGGCCTGAGAGCCAGGAGAGCCAAAGGTGTAAGCTGTGATCTTAGTCTACGTTCAAAGGCAGGAGAAAACTAATGTCCTACTGTGAAGACCATCAGGCAGAAGGAAATAATTCTTTCTTAGGCAACCTTTTATTTTATTCAGTCCCTCCATGGACCTTCCATGACTGAGGCACATTCACATTAGGGAAGGCAAATGACTTGATTCAGTCTACCATTCAAATGTTAATCTCATCCAGAAATACCCTCATACCCAGAAAAATGCTTGACCAAATATCTCGTCATGCTGCAGCTCAGTCAAGTTGATACATAGGATTAACTGTCACAGTTACTGTTCCACAAAACTGTAGAATATTTTTTAAAATAGTTGTGATTTTAAGTATGTTTTGCATTGCCTTTTTTTAACATACTAATAGATAACCAGAAAAATAAAGAGAATAGTTTTCATTTTAATTGGGAAATACAGGAAGTAAAAGCAGCAGCCACTAGGTTAAGTATGAAAGTGGGGGATTCGATGTTATGTAAGCAATGAAATCCCTTAACAAATGAAAATAATTTCATATTAAAACTTCAAATGTTTGAGTAATTTTTGAAAAACTGAGAACTCAGGCATGTAGTCTGCTAAGTATATTTCCTGAAATAATGAAGTCAGCATTTATTAAGACATGCAGTTATTGATGGTAGCATTAAAAACAGGGCAAATTAAGGTGTATGGCAGGTTTTGTGCCATTGCTGTTTTCAAAATAGAGGACAAATACAACATTTTAACAGAGTTCTACCAGCTGTGCTCAGAAGATGTGTGCTCTGGCAATGCTCTCAGCACAGCACACACTCCAACATGCTTATCTCCTCTCCTGCTGAAAGTAATGCTGCCTTTGCATACATACTTGAAATGTTACATAAGTGATATCTTATTTTTGAAAAAACAAATAGCAAACGATGGACTTCCTGCTAGTTCCTGTGCAAATTAATATCTAGCTTAAAAAATCCACAACAAAAAGTCTTTTACTTTTTTTGAGATGAAATCTTGCTCTGTCGCCCAGGCTGGAGTGCAGTGGCATGATATCGGCTCACTGCAACCTCTGCCTCCTGGGTTCAAGTGATTCTCCTGCCTCAGCCTCCCAATTAGCTGGGATTTACAGGCATGCACCATCACACCTGGCTGATTTTCGTATTTTTAGTACAGACAAGGTTTCACCATGTTGGCCAGGCTGGTCTCGAACTCCTGACCTCAGGTGACCTGCTCGCCTTAGACTCCTAAAGTGCTGGAATTACAGACGTGAGCCACCATGCTTGGCCAAAAATATATCTAATTTTAATAGGAAACTCTAATCTTTGGCCACAATCCAATATCTCATGAAAATTACCAATATATACTGACAAAGGAAAAGTTATTTTAGGAATACCTTCTACTACACCTTATCAAAAGCTCATGCAGGATTGGACGCAGGGGACCATCAAGATTTTTCTTCAGGACTGAGATCTTCATTGCCCCAGCTGCTGGGAGTATTGCCTGCTGACAGCTCACGACGGTGTCACTTTCCAGGAATCGGTTTTAGCTGGGAGAAATGTGAAGAAAAAAGCATGCTCCTTCCCTCAGAGTTAGCCTACGTCCAATGGCTGGTCATAGTTGAAATAAAAGCCATGGTCCTTCTGCCTCGATTTGGAACATCTTCAAGAGGTAATTGAGCCTTGGAATTCTCAGTAGGATTGGCTCAAGTCTCTGTGGCAACTTCATTGAAGCCTGACTTCTTCCTTTACCCAATCCTTACTCTCCCCAAAAGCCACATGCAATCTTACTACCTGGTTTCCAGCTCCTCGGGAAACTTGAGCTACAGCAGCATTTATTTTAATTTCAAAGGGAAAAATGTCTACATGGGGAAATCCTGGCGGAAGGCCACATATTTGTTCGTTAACAGGCAGCATTTAACATGGTGAATTTTCTGTTTACTACCATGTGATCCTTAACACTGAGGACTTAGAAATCTGACTTCTGTGTACACAGAAGAGATTCTTCTCTTTTTCTCTCAGAAGGAGATTCTTCTCAGATCATGGGGACCAAGGTCTTTGCGTTAATTTTTTCAGCAGAAAGTTTAATGATTCTTCATTTGTTTGTCAATGGCCTTAGTCATATAACCTGTGGGAAGGGTTTCTTTAAGAAAGTAATTAAATGATCTTAAGAGGATGTATAAAATGCAGAAATATATCAAAAACTTATTCCAAAAATGATATATGTGAGGAAAGCACAAGTAATTTTGGTAGAGAAATGAAATAGAATCTGAAATAATACTGAAAATGTATATATCTTGGAAAAAACCTATGCACTTACTTACGTGCTTACAATGTATATGCATCCATTTAAATCAAAGTTTCCTTCCACTAATGAGAAATGATAAGCAGTCTTTTACCCTGTTTACATGTGCGATAGTTTTCTTTTCTTTGATAACAAACAAATAGGACTATGTAAAACATAGGTTAATAATATTTATCTCAGTGAAGTATAGTGATAATGAAATAAGGAAACACATGCAAGGCACATAAAATGCAATAAAAATACTAGCTCTTGATACTTTTGCTGTTGTTATAGACATCATTATTACATTATTATAGCGTATTATATATATAGCATAGTAAAGCATTATTATTATAAAGCTGATGCATTTTGTATTTTTAAAAAACGGATTTCAAGAAGACTGGATATTGGAGATAATCATAATAAATGCAAGTACTAGACAATCAACTGTCTAGTTCCAACATGCCACTATGGAATATGAAATAGCACCAAGATTCTCTTTAGAAAATTATTTTTAATTATTTATCAATCTTGAAAATAAACAATTTGGGCTTCAGAGTTCAATTTTTTTTTTTTTTTTTTGCCTAGAACTTTCCCAAGTAGATGTAGCTAGGTATTATTTTTTGGTTTCTAACATTTTAAATAAAACAACTACACAATATCTAATGATGACCTCCTGAACTTTCCAAACACATATGAGACTTACTTATGTGTTTCAAATTTTTTCCATGTCTTCTGACTTAGGAGTACACACCCTAGGATCTTCAGTGTGTTCACTTAGGTCACAGTCACGTCTTATTGATTTGGAAGGCAAACTGTTCATTTAATTTGACTGTGCAGCACCACATCTATTTACACATCCAGACACATTCTGCAAATATTTCTTACCTTGCTCTCCTCCCCAGACACTGACATGTATGAACTGTATCAACATTTTCTGTGCTCTATAGTCTCTGGTTAACCCATTCTGGCTTGCTCTACACAACACTCATTATTCTGGGTTCTGGTAACAGTTTCTTCCTTTCATCTTTTTGGGGCTATTTATATGTTGGTAGTACCACATATGTTACAAGCTATAGATGTCTTTACAGGTGGTGCTCTTACCCACAACTAACATTTTTGAAAATAGACAATTAAAAAGCTAATAACTCCAAACATTTTTTAAAGCACAAAACCTAGACATATCTTATTCAAACTGCTTAAAATGACAGTTAAAAAAAAAATCTGAAAGGCAGCCAGAGATAAAACACGCATTACTAAAAGAGGAACATAATAAAAAATTTTAATAGACTGCTCATAGAAAATTAGTAAAGCCAGAAGACAAGTGAGCGTCATCTGTAAAATGCTAAAAGAACATAATAAGTAATGTTAGAATTGTATACCCCCGAAAAAATGTTTTTCAAAATCGAAGTCAAGATAAAGACTTCTTAACACAAAACAAATCTGAGATAATTTATTATAGCACAAGTTATCTATAAAAAATGTTACAGAAAGTTTGATACACAACAGCAGACAGACACTTGGATCTACACACAAAAATATGGAGAGTTCCAGAAATGAATAAATGAGGTAAAAATTAAATATGTGTAATTTAAATTTTTAATTGCTGTGTAAATAATAACCATCCAGTTAAAAAAATAATAGAAATGCATGGTGGTTTAAGAGAATATGTAAAAGCAAAATGTATGCTGACTGTAACAAAGATATTAAAACAGAATTTAGAAGTACATTGAAGAAATACTTTTACAAAGTATGCAAAGTAGTATAATATTATTTAAAATTTGATTGTAACAAATTAAAGTGGTACAATTTACACCCTAAGGCAATTATTAAAAAATGGCCAGGTGCAGAGTCTCACGCCTGTAATCTCAGCAGTTTGGGAGGCCAAGGCAGGTGAATCACGAGGTCAGGAGTTCAAAACCAGCCTGGCCAAGATGGTGAAGCACCGTATCTACTAAAAATATAAAAAAATTAATTGAGCGTTGTGGTGGGCACCTGTATTCCCAGCTACTAGGGAGACTGAGGCAGGACAATTGCTTGAATCTGGGAGGCAAAGGTTTCAGTGAGCCAAGATCACACCACTGCACCCCAGCCTGGGTGACAAAGTGAGACTCTGTCTCCAAAAAAAAAAATAAATAAAAAGGAATATGAGTAGTGTTATTTTAAAAAAAATTTAGACACTAGCATAAAAAGAGGAACAAAAAAAGGGGAGGCTCACCAAGTAGGAAACACCTAGCAAAATAATAGATTTAAATTCAGTGATACTGATATGGAAGTGAAGTGCTGAAAAGCAAAGGGCGTGGTCCCTTTAAATGATAAGGAAGGGGGAAAGGGCATGGTCCCTGGCTAGGGCTCCACCCCCACGCCTGTGCCCATGAGAGGTGAAGCCTGCTGGACTTCCTGGGTCAAGTGGGGACTTGGAGAACTTTTGTGTCCAGCTAAAGGTTTGTAAACGCACCAATCAGCACTCTGTAAAAACAGACCAATCAGCACTCTATAAAATGGACCAATCAGCAGTATGTGGGCGGGGCCAAATAAGGAAATAAAAACTGGCCACCTGAGCCAGCAGCGGCAATGCGCTCAGGTCCCCTTTTACCCTGTGGAAGCTTTGTTCTTTCCCTCTTCACAATAAATCTTGCTGCTGCTCACTCTTTGGGTCCACACTACTTTTAAGAGCTGTAACACTCACTGCGAAGGTCTGTGGTTTCACTCCTAAAGTCAGCAAGACCAGGAACCCAGCAGAAGGAAGAAACTCTGGACACATCTGAGGGAACAAACTCCAGACACACCATCTTTAAGAGCTGTAACACTCACTGCCAAGGTCCACGGCTTCATTCTTGAAGTCAGCAAGACCAAGAACCCACCAGAAGGAACCAGTTGCGGACACTCCCATGGACCTAGGTGAGAACAGGCATTTTTGTTTTTCTGCCCAAATGTTGCATTTCCCAAGATGACCCTAGCCTGCCACGCCCCCATCCTGTGCCTGTAAAAGCCCCGAGACCCTAGCAGACAGACACATAGGCAGCTAGATGTCTGAGAGAAGCACATCAGTGGAAGACTCTGGACACAAGTGGCCGGACATCTGGAGGAATGCACTGATAAGCACGCATGCAGGCCACTGAGTGGCAGAACCACGTGGAGTTTGGCTGGGGCAGTCAGAGGAGAACCCGCCCTGCTCAGCACCCGACTCCAGGGAAAAACCTTCCCACTCCATTCCTTTCTGGCTTCCTCCATCTGCTGAGAGCTACCCCCACTCAATAAAACCTTGCAACTCATTCTCCAAGCCCACGTGTCATCCAATTCTTCTGGTACACCAAAGCAAGAACCCAGGATCCAGAAAGCCCTCTGCCTTTGAGACAAAGTAGAGGGTCTAATTGAGCTGGTTAACACAAGCCGCCTATAGACAGCAAAACTAAAAGAGCACAGGGTAGTAGCACACGCCCACTGGGGCTTCAGAAGCTGTAAACATTCAGCCTTAGACACTGCCATGGGGTAGGATCCCCAGAAGCTCCCTGTCTGTATGGTCCCCTAGAGATCTGAGCAGGGGGGCACTGAAGAAGTGAGCCACTCTCTGTGTTGCAGGCTCTGCAAGGGGTACAAGGAAACTTTTCTCATTTCAGTACCAATAGTTAGATTAACTATAAGTGATAGAGACACCCCCACTTTGAAAACTTTGTCAGATTAGATAACAAAGCAACACTTAACTAGTTTTCTTCTGTGAATATTAAATTCACTTACATATAAAGATGCAGATAAATTAATATCAAGCAGACAGAAATATATACCAAACAAATAATTAGCATACAGAAAACTGGGGTGACTATATTATTATCTAAAGTAGTTTTTAGATTATAATATATTAATAAGAATAAAAGTCATTACATAATATTAAAAGGATCAAGTCAAGAAGAAAACACATTATTTCTATTATTAGCTCTGAATCTCACAGAGCTTCAAAATGCATGAAATTTGACAGACTAACGCTATTATGGTTGAAGGCTTCAATATACCTCTGTCAGTAGTCAGTCGAATAAGTAAACAGAATCTCAATGAGGATACATAAGATCTAAACTCTACGAAGAGAACTAAGTTACATTTATAGAGTGTTCTGCCCAACAAAAAGCAGAACACACTTTTTTTTTTTTAATACACACTGGATCACCCATCATGATAGACCATTATTATTGTTATAAATTTATGATAAGCCTAATTTCACATAAAATCACTGAAATTATATAAAAATGTTCTCTGCCTATAATGAAAAGTAAACTAAAAATAAAAAACAAAATGCTACTTGGGAAATATCCACATATCTAAATTTAATGAAAAAAACCCACACATCACAAATAACATAAGAAGTCAAAGAAGTCATAATGGAAATTATATTTATAAGTGAATAAAAACAAAAGCATGAGATTTTTTTAAAATGTAGTTAGCATTATACTTAATGATTTTAGACTTAATGGTTTTCCCATAGTATGAAAAACATTAGTGATGTCGATTCAATATCACACTGAATTAATATTATATTGTAGATCCTAGCCAATAAAATGAAGAACGTTAAATCAAAGGCATACTCATTGGACACACTAGGAAGAAAGGACAAAATTCAATTTGAAAATTGCGTGATTTTTTTATGTAGACTCTAAAAGAATCTACAAAATCAACTGCCAGAACTAAGTAAATTTCACAAGGTTGTCAGACACATGATGAATACACAAAAGGTACGTTGGCCTATTACCTCTTTTTATATGGCCTGAAAGCTGAGTGGTTTTCATTTCAAAAAATAGTTACAAAACAAAACCAAACGAAGAATTAAATTTTGACACCTGAAAATTGCATGAAAACCAATTTTTTTCTTCATAAATAAAGTTTCAATGGAACGCATCTATTCTCATATATTCATATATTGTTTATGGGTGCTTTCTTGCTACAATGGCACAATTGACTAATTGCAACAGAGACCACATGGCCTGCAACGTCCAAAATATTTATTACATGTTACTCTCCAGGAAAAATTTTCCAACCCCTATTGTATACTATATATGAAAAATTGGAAATTGAAAGATTTGAAAACTGTATTTTTTGCAATAGATACAAAGATATAAGACCCAATCTTGCTGAGATGTCAAATCTCTCCAAATCGCCCTATAGATTTCATAACATTTCAATGAAATCCTTGGCAGAATATTTTTTAGAAACAGGCAGGCAGATCCAAAAATGTATAAAGGAGAAAAAATAATTTAAACAATAAAATAAATTGTAAAAGAGTGTAATTGGAGAGTTCACATTGCATGGATTAATGCCTCAACTTAAAGATATAATAAGATTATGTAGATTCATCCAAATGATAGAATCACAGATCAATAGAACAGAATAGAATCCTGTTCTATTATAAATAAATGAATAATTAAACCGGCACAAAGGTAAACAGAAAGTTTAATAGGGAAAGTACAGTAGTTTCAACAAATGGTTCTAGAACAATTTAAATTGTAGATATAAAGAAAATCTAACCCAATACCTGATACCCTAAAAATTATATTACTCAAAATGAACAACAGACCTAAATCAGCTATGAAAGTTTTAGAAGAAAACATAAGAGAAAATGACTGTGAACTTGGATTAGATACAATTTTTTAGAATTGACACAAAAATCACTGTTCATTAAAGAAAAAACCATTATATAAGTTTCATCAATATGACAATATTCCACTCTTTTAAAGCAACCTATTTATTTGTATCGTCTCTGAGTTCTTAGAGCAATGTTTTTTAATTTTCATTGTAGAGATCTGTCACCTCCCTGGTTAGCTGTATTCCTAGGTATTTTATTCATTTGGTGGTAACTGCGAATGGGATTGCTTTCCTGATTTGGCTCTCCCCTTGGCTGTTGTTGGTGTGTAAAATGCTAGTGGTTTTTGTATGTTGATTTTATATACTGAAACTTTGCTGAAAATGTTTATCAGCTGAAGGAGCTTTTGGGCCAACATTATGGGGTTTTCTAGCTATTGAATCATGTCATCTGCAAACGGGGATATTTCTGCTTCGTTTCTTCCTATTTAGATACCTTTTATTTCTTTCTCTTGATTGATTTTCTGTCCAGGACAACCAATATTATGTTGAATAGGAGTGGTGAAAGAGGACATCCTTGATTTGCGCCAGTTTTCAAGCGGGATGCTTCCAGCTCAGTGAACAGAAAAATAAACCACAGACTGGGAGAAAATATTTGAGAAACCCATATCCGATTATCTGATGAAATAATTTTTAGATATAGTTCAAAAATTTAAATATTTAAACTCAATAAAGATTATATAAACATCCCATAAAAAATGAGCAAAACTTTTTTTCTTTTTTTTTTTTTGAGGCAGAGTCTCGCTGTGTCACTCAGGTTGGAGTGCAGTGGCGCGATCTCGGCTCACTGCAAGCTCCGCCTCCCGGGTTCACGCCATTCTCCTGCCTCAGCTTCTCCGAGTAGCTGGGACTACAGGCGCCCGCCACCACGCCCGGCTAATTTTTTGTATTTTTAGTAGAGACGAGGTTTCACCGTGGTCTCGATCTCCTGACCTCGTGATCCGCCCGCCTCGGCCTCCCAAAGTGCTGGGATTACAAGCGTGAGCTACCGCGCCCGGCCTAAAATGAGCAAAACTTTTAACCGATGCTTCACAAAAGAATATATATGGATGCAAATAAACACATAGAAATATGCCCAACATTATTTGTCATTTGGAAAATATAAATTCAATTTACAATGAGATACTACTCTCTTTTTATTAGAACAACAATAAATGCATAAAAATAAACAAATAATGATATCAAGCGTTGGCAAGAAAACAGGGTGACTGAACTCTCATACCTTGCTGGGTGAAATGTAAAATGGTAAAGCCCTTTTGGAGAACATTTTGACTAGTTCTTAAAAAGGTACACACTTACCATATGATGCTCCTACAATTACATTCCAAAGTGTTTACCCAGGAGAACCGAATATTTATCTTCACAAAAAAACTATAAGTAAATGGTTTTGGTGGCTTTACTTACAATAACAAAAAACTTGAAATAACAGAAATACCTCAGAAAAATATTACATTATAAATTAGAAGTACGATAAATCAATTTCATTTAGGGTGGCTTTATATTTTTGTCTGTGATCTAATATTGATTTGTAATTTCTGTGATTTATTGTGCTTCAACACACCCCTCACTGGTTACATTAAAAGCTACTTTTCTAACCAAAATTTTTGCTTACTGAAGATCAGTAATGCCACCAATCTCCTCATTTTTAAATGTTTTGCTGTGTAAATATTTATAAAATTTCAAATGCATGTAATAGTAGATGGTATATATAATAACTCAGTATACCTATCACCCAGTTGCAACAATTATCAAGGGATGTCCAGTATGTGTCACCTGTACTCCACCTACCTATCCCCAGACTATTTTGAAACAAATCTCAGATATCACATTCATTATAAATATTTCAATGAGTCTCTGTAAAAGATCACAACTCTTATTAAAAAATCACTATAATACCATGATCAGACCTAAAATATTAACAATAATACCTTAATATCACCATATGTCAGTGTTGACATTTCCTTAATTGGCTTATAATTTATTTTCCAATTTGTTTGAATTGGGATTCAAATAAGATTCTTAAATTGCGATTGGCTCTCACTTATCTATAGATTTCTATAGCCTTTCCCCCATCTCTCTTTTTGTTTTCTCTGTCATCTTTTGCTGAAGAAAATAAGTCATTCTTTCTCTAGTTCCCCAAAGACTGTATTTTAGTTACGATATTCTTGAAGTGTCATTCAGTATATTTCTCTGTGCCTTATATTTCCTGTATATTGGTTGTTTGATGTGGAGTCTTCTTTTTAATTGTAGTAAAATATAAATAACATAATATATACTATTCTATTTATTTTAAAATTTAAAATGCAGTGGCATTAAAAATATTTGCAACCTTGCGTAAGCATCATGCTATGTATTTCCAGAACTTTCCCATCATTCCAAACAGAAACTTATTAATCAATAGCCCCTCTTTTTCTAACTCTCTCCCTCCCCACAGGCATTGGTAGCCTCTGTTTTGCTTTTTGTCTCTATTATGTTGTTTATTTTAGGTGCTTATAAATAAAATCATACCATGTTCATTCTCTTGTGTCTTTTTATTTCACTTAGCATAATGTTCTGATTACCTTTGATTGTCAAACTGGAGTCGTCACCTGTCCCAGGTGCTGTAGGAAGCCGTGGATCATTTCTCATGTGTCTGAGGTTTCCTGTGGGCTGGGTCATCTCATGCTTTGAATTTCCACTTTCTCTGTTTGATGTGTGCCCCTTATTTTGTGTCCGGAAGTTCCTGTGTTTTCCCCATTTAGTTCAGACAAGAATATGACCCTTGCTGCTTTCCCTTAAGTCCACAAATCATCCCTAAGCTAAGGCTTACACAATTGACATACTTCAGTAAAGACTTAAAGATAACTGGAATGGTTCAAAGAACAGGAAACAAAAATCTTTCAATACTAAGCCATGCTGTACTAAGTTTCCTTGGTTATTTCTGATTTTTCTTTCTCATATCTAGCTGTCTGCATTTTCTCTTATGCTAACTTTCAGGAGCTCCAAGAAAAGCGATGTATCTTATCATTGAGGAAAAGGCTAATTTTTCTGGGTTAAAATCAGTATAAAACTAACATAATTATCATTATTTACTTACAAAATCATTCCTAACATAGCAAAAATTGATGATAATTATGAAGAGTTCATTTAATTATAAGTTGCATGTTCTCTTCTAGGTACTTACAATTTAAAAAGTACTATTTTGTGTGAAGTCACTCTTCAATGAAAAATGCATAAAAATAAGTCAACCTCTGTCAAGGCACAGCAAATATTTGACCACTTTCTTAAGTTAGAGATTAAAGGACCCAATTATATTTGATGTCAGTCTTCAGTTGAATCCTAAAGCAATTTCATTTTCTGAGATGCTGCAATTTTAGCTCATTCTGAGTCTTGTGAAAGGATAACTTTCAAGTCCCACAACTATTTGAATAAATAGACTACTAGAAGACCATCCTTTATTTTTATGCACTTTAAATGATATAAAACTCCAACATATGACAAGCTATGTGACTTGTAATGTTTATATTCTTTGTTTGTCTTCCTCTTCTCTAAATTTCTTATTCATTTTCTTGTTACCCCTAATAAAATTCTGATATTTTCGTTTTTTAAATCATTTAATCATTAAAAAACTTAAATATCAGAATGCTGTTATATCATGTACCATGTATCAATACTGTAACATTATCAGAATACTATAAAATAGTATAAACAATTGTATGTTAATATACTGTTGTGTTAATTTTCAGCCTAACAAATCAATATGTACCTTCTTTACATTGACTCTTTCAAGTGTGATATAATTATGCATTTACACAAATGTGGGCAATATGTTTTCCTTAAAACACTTTATTGCAGTATGTGTTAAACTATATAAGTAATTTTTTGAAATAAAGTAAGCAGTTTTTATGAATAATCGATGGCAATTTGAATTAAGGATATGTTTTAATATTTTCTTTCAAAAGTTTGAATAATACACGTATGTATTCTTCATTAACTTTAGAAAAAAATGAAAATTTATTTTTTACTATTAATAATTGAATTATTAACTGAATTTAGAAAAATAAACGAAAAACTAATAAAGATGTGCTAAATTTTCAACAATTATTATTTGAGTTTTCTGTTGTTCATGAGGTTTATTTGTTATGCCTCAATACCAAAGATAACTTGTGAGGGAGATGTCATCTTCTGGGTGTTCTGCGTAACATCTGATCCCAGCTGAGTTCCTCTTTATACTGTACTTTGCAAATCTAAGCAAATTTTCTTTCCTCCATCTCTTTTACCAATTTTCTGCATTTAAAAATTAAAAAAACTAATAAAATCTTATAAAGGCAAACATCATTAACTTTAATAAACTACTAAAAATTTGTGGAGCCACATAACATACTGTATAATGTCTGCCATGCTCTTGGGTTCTTTCTCTTCTTTTCTGTATTCCACCCCACATTCACTTAAGAACTCAATTTCTTGTTTGACTTTAGTTCCATTTACTTATAACTGGAAAAATCTCCTGCCCAAATAAATCTAGGGTCTCAGAAGAATGAAATTCCTTAAATTTATGTAGTAGATACACTCATTTTAAGCTAGTTCTGTTTAGGTAATTTTTTTCCCATCATGCCTTTGCCAGAGATTAAATATCGGACACTGCTGGAAAGTTCCTCCATTAGGTAAGGACAATACAAGGTATTTAATTATTCAACTGGAGACTCTTCTTGTTCATCTTTTGATTTTTTGCCTAACTCTCTTCTCTAATTGTTTTCAGTTCCATTACCTTCAGGCCTAAATTGAGTCATTAACCCCTAATTCTCTCCTCTTGATTAGATATTGTATGAGTTTTTTGCACCCAATCTTGACTTCTTTTACATAGGGGGTCTATTTCATGCAAGGCTAGCCATATCAGGACTAGTTTGTAGTTTTCCTGAAGTGGCTGGATGAGGTGAGCTATAATTCTTTAAAAAGGAGCAGCATTAGGGTTCCTTCACGGCTTGGAAAGAAGAATAAATACCTACTCTATGTCTCCCCATGCATTTCCCGAATTCAGAATGAGGGTCTATCCTTATTGCTCTGATTCCCACATTCAGGGAACAAATAACTAAAGGCTCCATTCAATTAATCCATATTTCCAGGCTCTGCCTTCTCCCAGTGGAAAGTTTTTTAAAATCAAGTTTATTTATTTATAAAGTCAGATGTTTTACACCTCCGGCACTATTACCATTTTTCAACCTCTTGACTAGAGTTGAGTTTTTGTATTAGTTCGTTCTCACAGTTAATAAACACATACCCGAGAGTGTTTAATTTATAAAGGAAAGAGGTTTAATTGACTCACAGTTCAGCATGGCTGGGGAAACCTCAGGAAACCTGAGGAATCATGACAGAAGAGTGCAGCAAGGAGAAGTGCCAAGCAAAAGGGAGAAAAGCCCCTTATAAAAACCATCAGATCTCGTGAGAACTCATTCACTATCATAAGAACAGCACAGAAGTAACAGCCCCATGATTCAATTACCTCCCACAGGGTCCCTCCCACAACACGTGGGGATTATGGGAACTACAATTTAAGATGAGATTTGGGTTGGGGACACAGCCAAACCATATCAGTTTTCTTCTATAGTTTGTCAAATACTTGCCATGTCGTCCATTATAGAAATACAAATGTGAGTATAGTTCAATAGTCGTAATTCTTTCCTAATCTCATGAGTACTGCTCTCAGCTGGATGATAATCATTGAGTTATCAGTTGGTTACATAAGACCTATTTGTCAAAATTGTCTCCAAACTAGTAGCAAATTAGTAGTTTTTTCTAATAAAGACTATTAGTCTCTTCTGAGAGAATTATACTATGAAATGGTGATCAAACCATGCCTTCACTATTCTGACCCTTTTTGGAAAAAGTTACCTAGAAAAGAAAATACTTGTTTTCCTTAATATTTGGTAGATTATGTGAGTGAATCCACCTGTGCCTGCAGTTTTACTTGTGGGAATTTTTGTAAATACAAAATCATTTTTTAAAAAAGCATGTATAGGGCTATTCAGGTTATGTATTTCTTATGGAAGGAATTTTCCAGTTTGTGTCTTATAAGAAATTTGTTCCTTTTATCTAAGTTGTTGAATTTAGTGACATAAATCATTCATAATATTTTATTATTCTTTTAATATTTGTAGAATTAGTCATATTGTAACTTCTCTGTTAAATTATCGCTTTCTTTTCTCTAATCTTCACAGAGGTTTATCCATTTTATTAATTTACTTTAAAGGTGAGCTTTTTGTTTTATTATTTTCTTTTTAATTTTTATTACTTTCTGATTCACTATTTTTTTTCTTTTTCTTATTTTGAGGTCAGTATCTTCCCCGCTTCCTTGTTTCTAAAGGTCGAAGCTGAATTTATGACTTTAATTTTTTCTCTGTATTATTATGGACATGTAGGGCTATAAATTTTCTTCTAAGTATTGTTTAGTTGCATCTAACATAGTTGATAAATTGTATTTTCATTTTAATGAAGCAGAAAATACATTCTATTTGCTGCAACTTTAGGTCATTTTGAAATCTGAATCATACCTGCTAGCTTGATCTTTTTCAAGAGTGTCTCTAATAGTCTCAACAATTTAAATTTCCATATATATTTTAGGTAGAAGTTTTCAAGTTCCACTTAAAAAATTATCTTAGTAACGTGATTGACATTGCATTACATCTTAACATCAAATTGGGAGATAAGTGAAACCTTTAAATATTTATGACTTCAATATGTATCCTTCATTGACTTGTTTCCTACATTTACAACCAAGATTGTTATTTTGTGCATACCACATTGAAATACCTTGACCTTTATAAGTGATATTTTTAATACATTGTTTCACTCTTTGTTCTGTAAAGTTCAGTGGATTTTTTAAAACACAGCATTATTTTTAGACAATTACAGAATCCTATAAGTAGTTTCACTGTCATAAAAACTCCCTATGCTTTACCTACTGAATTATTACCTACCCTTCTCCAAAGTCCTGGCAACCACTGAACATTTTGCCTTTTTCAGAATATGATGTAATTGGAATCATACAGTATGTAACCCTTTTAGGATGGCTTTATTAGCCTAGTAATGTGCATTTAAGGCTCATCCATGTCTCTTAGGCTTAATATTGCATTGTTTGTTTCGTGTACTGTAGTGTGAGTATCCATTCACGTATTGAACATTTTGGCTACTTCAAGTTTGGGGCGATTATGAATAAAACTATTAAATATATTTATGTGCAATTTTTTGTTTGGACATACGTTTTCAAATCAGTTGGATAAACAAAAGAAAAGAAATTGATGGATTGTATGCTAAGACTATATTTAGTTTGTAAGAATGGTCTTTCAAACTGGTGGTACTATTTTGCATCTCCACAAGCTATGAATGAAGAGTTCCTATTTCTTGGCATCTTCAGTTTTTGGTATTGTCCTTTTCCTGTTTTATATTTGTTTGTTTTTTATTTTAAATATTCTAATATGTGTATTGTGTTTTGCTTTTTTTTTTTTTTTTTTGAGACAGAGTCTCGCTCTGTCGCGCAGGCTGGAGTGCAGTGGCACAATCTCGGCTCACTGCAAGCTCCGCCTCCCGGGCTCACGCCATTCTCCTGCCTCAGCCTCTCCGAGTAGCTGGGACTACAGGCGCCCACCACCACGCCTGGCTAATTTTTTGTATTTTTTAGTAGAGACGGGGTTTCACCGTGGTCTCAATCTCCTGACCTCGTGATCCGCCCGCCTCGGCCTCCCAAAGTGCTGGGATTACAAGCGTGAGCCACCACACCCGGCCAGTTTTTTAACTTTCAATTATATGATGATAAATGATAGCATCTTTCCTCTAGTTATTTGCTATTGGTGTATCTACTTTGGTAAGGGGTTGGTTTAGATATGTTCCCATTTTTAGTTGTTTGCTATTTTCCTCTTCATTTTGAGAATTCTTTTTATATTTTGTATACGAGTCCTTTAACAGGTACATGTTTTGTAAATATTTTCTCCCTGACTGTATCTTTTAATTTTTTACCAGTGTGTTTTCGAGAGTTAAAGTTTTTAATTTTATTAAAGCCATATTTAACATTTTATTTTCTTTTATAAATACATTTTTGGTGTTGTAGCTAAAAACTCATTGCCAAACCTGAGGTCATCCAGATTTTTGTCTTATACATTCTTCTAGATGTTTTGCAATTTTTTAAGCCTATGGCTTTTTTTCTTTTCTTCCTTTTTATCTTTTTTGTGACAGGGTCTCACTCTATTTCCCAGGCCTGAGTGCAGTGGTAGGATCATAGCTCGCTACAGAGTCAAACTGCTGTACTCAAATCATCCTCCATTCTCACCATCCTGAGTGGCTAGGACCACAGACATAGATTATCATGCCCCATTGTTTATTTTTTTATTTTTTGTAGATACAGAGTCTCACTATGTTGCCCAGGCTGATCTCAAACTCTTAGCCTGAAGCAATCCTCTTACATCACTCTCCAAAGTACTGAGATTACAGGTATGGGCCACCTGTGCTTAGCTGATTTTTTTTTTTTTTTAGTTAATTTTTGTGAAAGGTGTTAAGATCTTATTAGATTCATTGTCAAGCTTATGGATTGAAATTGATCCAGTAACATTTGTTGAAAGAGCGTTCTTTCTCAATTGATTTGCCTTTACTCATTTGTTAAAGATGAGTATGTATATATCTTGGACTCTTTAATCTGCCTATTGATCTATGTGTCTGTTCTTTCTCCAACACCATGCTGACTTGAATGCTGTAGCATTAGTGTAAGCCTTCAAAATGAGTACTGTAAGGCCTAAAACTTTGTTCTTCTTTAGTATCGTTTTGGCTTTTTAAACACATATTTTGCTTTTTCATATAAACTCTACACTCAGTTTTTTGATGTCTACAAAATAGCTTGTTTGAGTTGATTTTGCCAGGTCAAGTTGGAAAGAACTGACATCTCAACAGAATTGGATCTTTCATCCCATGAACACACAATATCTCTCCATTTATTTCAATCTTTGATTTCTGTCATCATAGCTTTTCTGCTTTCTGAATAGAAACTATATATATTTATAAATCCTTTATTCAGCTTCATACCTAAATATTTCAACTTTAGTCACACAGATAGTTTTCTGGTGAATATAGAAATGGACACTTCTGGTCTTAAAGCTGGAAACTTAATATCTGTTTTATCTGATTCCGTTCCTCAGGAAAGGACCTCCAGGCCTCACCCAAAAATGGGTCAACGAATTGAAACTCACCAAATCACCACCACCAGACAATGGGATGCCGGTCTCATTCATCATTATTGCTTCCTGAAGCCTTCTGAGTTCCTTTTTCCCTACACATTGTTACATTTCTTGCCTGCTATATAAACCACCAATTTTAGTCCATCAAGTAGATAGATTTGAGACTGATCTCCCATTTCCTTGGCTGCAGCACCCAATTATAGCCTTCTTGGCAATAATTGTTGTCTCAGTGATTGGTTTTCTTTGTGGCCAGCAGCAGGATCTAGACTGAACACCTGATTTTCTGGTAACAGTATGATTTTTCTTCTTTTGCCTATTGTGGTAGGTTACATTGTTTGATTTTTAAATTAAGCTGGCACTGCATAGTTACAGTAAATGTGACTTTGTTGTGTTAATTTTTATATGTTGTTGAATTTGATTTGCACGTGTTATGTTGAGAATTTTACATATACCTTTATAAGATATATTTGCTTACAATTATCTTTTTGTAAAATATCTCTGTTTTAGCTATGAAGGTTATAAAAGTAATTTTGGGATTGCTCCCTATTTTCTATTAGAGAATGAGGGAACTGGTACCAATACTACCTTAAATGTTCAATAGAATTCACATTCGAAATTATCTAGGACTGGTTATCTTTTGAGAAAAGTTGTTAAAAATTATTCAGTGTCTTTAATAGATATAGGCCTGTTCAGTTTATCTATTTCTCCCCATGTGATCAATGGAAATTTGTGCCTTTCACGAGATTTTTCTATTTCTTCTAAGTCATCAACTTGTTGATATAAAGTTATTCACAATATTCTTATCCCTTCAATGTTCATAAGATTGTTATTAATATTCATGAAACTGGTAGTAATGATCTTGCTTTCTTTTTTGATATCACATTGCACATCTTTTCTCTTTTCATGTTCATTAATTTGTGTGGAGGTTTATCAATTGTATTCATTTTATTAAAGGACAAGTTTCTGGTTTTATTAATTTTCTCTGTTGTTTTTCTGTTTTCAGTTTCATTGGTTCTGCTCTAATCGTGTTGCTTTTTGGTTCTGCTCTAATTGTGTTGCTTTTCTCTTTCTTGCTTTTGGCTTTAATTGATCTTCTTTCTCTCATTTCCTAATGTGGAAGCCTAGGTTATTAATTTTAGATATTTTTTCTAACAGACACATGGGATACTATATATTTCCCTCTAGGTACTGTTTTCATCCCATTCCACACTTTTAGATAAATAGTGTTTTCGGCTCTATTTAGTTCAATTTTATTTTTTTAGTTTCTCTTCATGTTTTTTCTTTGACGCAGATGTTATTTGGAAGTATATTTATTGTTTAATCTCCAAATATTTTAGTATTTTCAACTATCTTCCTGTTATTGATTTCCTTGAATTCCATTACAGTATGAGAATATATTTTGAATGATTTTACTTCTTATATTTCTCCTCCCCATGCTGGAATACAGAACACATCTTTATCAGCTCTTTACTTTCAGAATCTGGTGGAGTGCCTGAGATAAGACCCATAAAAATATGAGGCACTGCCTAAGATTCAGACCCCTGGAAGTTGCTCTCTCAGCTAGTCTACCCTCAGCTTCCAGCAACTGCTCAAAGTAACCATTTAAGTGTTTCTATAAGTTTATAGCTCTTGTTCTTTTGCTCCAAGTAAGCTTTTCTTGGCAGAGATGCCCGAATTTACCTGTTTTTAGATATCATGGTGACTACTTTCCTGGTGACCTCAATTTTCTGATGGATCCTAGAAAAGTTGCTGATTTTCATTGTTCAGCTTTCTTTTAAGTTTGTTCAGCCTGATTTTCATCAGAGTGATGGCTTCAAAGCTCTTAAAATATCAGAGCTGCAGCCTAGAAGTCTGTTAGATTTTTAAAATTCTGTCTGATACTCATTTTTAAAAACCTGTATATTTCAATATATTTCTATGAACACAATTAATGATATTTTGTAATTTTCAAACTACTGACTTTTTTTGCTTTGCCTTGCCTGGTATTTTTATTTTTTCTGCTTTCTTTTAAATTAACTATTTTTTTAATTTTTGGAATTTCCTCTTCTTCAGTTTTTACTTACCACGCATATTATTTCTGTTTTCCTAGGGCATGCATCATTAAGCCATCAGATTGAAAACTAATTGGTGTCTTTACTTTCCTGCATAAGCTAGGGTTTTACAACTAGACTCTGCTGTATGAGTCAAACTTTTATATTTATTTATATAAATACGATGCCATAGATTTAAGTTCTATTTTTTTAAAAACCCAAAAGATACTTTATTACTGTTTTTCATAGTCACAGTAATTTAGAATTTCTAAATATTTAGTCCTTTCTATGTTCTTCATTTTTGTTTGTGTCAGAGAAAATACCCCTCGATTCATTTTTCTATTGCCTATATAAATCCTTCTAATTTTCTTTTGGGTAATGTGCTATTATACTTCCAAGATTTCTGGTTGTTAGTTTCCTTGGGAAGAGGTTTTCAATTAAAATCATACAACTTATTTAGACACCTAGTTTTCATTTTTGTCTCTTTTTATCCCACAGGACTCTCAAAACAAAATTTTAGCTTTTCCAGATTGGCAAGCAGCGCTTAGTTAAATGTGGCTTTCACGTATGTGTTTACTCCTTTATGTTTCAATTTTCCTTCAATTTTGGCCTGGTAAGTCTTTACTGTCTTTCAAATACCATATATTTCAAAAAGTAGTATTTATTTTATTAAGCATGGTGATTGTATGAATAACTTAACCTGCTCTTACTGTGTTTGGGCCACTATAACACAACATCATAAACTGGGCAGCTTGCGGAAAACAGAAATTTATTCCTCACAGTTATGGAGACTGGAAGGTTGAGATCAAGGTGCTGACAGATTCAATGTCTGCTGAGAGCCCGTGTTTCAGTTAAGATATTGTGCTTTTTAGTCGTGTCCTCACATAGTGGAAGGGACAAGGTAGCTCTCTGGGGCCTCTTTCATAAGAACACTAATCCCATCTTTAAAGGCTCCACTCTTATGATCGAATTTCCCAAAGGATCCCACCCCCATGCTATCACATTGGTGATTAAGTTTCCAGATACGAACTATGAGAGGATACATTCAGATCATAGCACCCACCACTACTGAAAATACAAATTAACTTTTCTTATTTGTGTATAAGAAATCAAGAAACTATTAATACAGATATGCTTATGTGTGTGTATGTATGCCAGTACATTTATGTATTTGTAGATTCAGCATTACATAGGACACTTCCCTTAAATCATTAAAAATAAAGGAAATGGTAATGATGCTATCAGTTGTAGTATGAGTAGCAATAGTGAAGACCCAAAGCAGAGAAATAGTTTGGTGCATCACTCTTAGCACTTAGTAACTCCAAAAGCTTTAAACACATATAGAAGGAGTAAAGTTTATAAAGACAATTTGATAGAAATAAAACAGCAAGCACTTAAGTCATCAATAATCTCTATTGTGCTAACTTCAGAAAACCCTTAGATGGTACATTGACTATTAAGCAGCATTTGAAATTATAGGCTACATTATCCTTCCTGAAGCATTTATTTTATTTTACTTTATTCTGATTTTCCTTTTACTCAGTGAATGCTCATACTCAGAATTTTTTTGTCATCTCTTTTTCATTTATGTGAACCACAAATACTGATATTCTTTCTTTTCTGAATTTGGCTGTCTATTCACTTTTCATGTTATCATTGTGCTGTGTGGTCTTATTTGCTTTCAGGATTTCAATGATAATTAACATTTCACAATATGCAAATGTTCAATATAGACCCTGTAGATACTACATTTGTATTTCCATGGCATTTTTGGATTACTCAGATTTCCCACAGACCTTACAATCTTAATGTTTTTCCCTTAAAAACTAGCTTATCTTCCACCATTCCTTTTTTAAGTGAATTATAGCTGCACCACTTATTTACATAAGCTTTAAAGCTGTGTTGCCTGCATTAGCAAACTAACTTCCTTAGAGGGTATCCTACTTAATTGGTCCCCATTCTGCATCCAGAAAGACCTTGTAAGAGAGGAGTCTAATATTGTTACCACTCTCATAATCATTTTTATAATTTTGCCAATTCTAGCCCAAGGCTTATAAGAACTACTTTTAATTTTTCTTATATTCTATAATACTACATTAAATAGATTCAGAAACAAACAACAAAGACCAATTGGCAAACAATGAAATGCTAGTTAAAGTAAGACAGGAATATAGTTCATTTGGCTCTGTTTCAGTCCCTTTCAAAGGGAACTTGCTTCCTTTCATCACTTTTCCTGAATGTTTTTCAAAGGATTCTCTGTATCTGCAGCATTTAAGCAAGTTTCAGAGATACGTTCCTATTCTAGACTGTAAAATGTGAAGAAAAGGAACGCTAGGTTCAACAACTTCGTGTTTAGGGAAATAATCTGGAAATTTCTCATCACATCCTCTCACATCCTGTTGTCTGACAGTCGGTCTTGAATCTATAGTGAAATACTATAAAAACAAGGAAATAAAGTGTGTAAATGAACAGGCTAGCTAAAAATTGGGAAACTATATATTCGGGAAAAACAGGCAATGGATATCACTGGATAGTTAGACATCACTCTGAGGTAGGAGGGCTGACCCAACTCAGGAGGGGAGACTCAACTCCACAGGTGGGGGCATGAACACCCGACCAAATTCAGGACTAGTTAAAACAGGTCTGGGGCAGAAGCAGCTTTCCCTCAGACATGCCCAACAGTGTGACATGTCAGTTTACTATTGCCATGGCAATTCCCGGACGTTATAGCCCCTTTCCATGGCAGCAACCCTATGACCTGGAGGTTCCCATCCTCATACTAGAAATTTCTGTGTGCATTGCCCCTTAATTCGCATATAGTTAAAAGTGAGTGTAGGCTGGGCCTGGTGGATCACACCTGTAATCCCAGCGGTTTGGGAGGCCAAGGTGGGTGCATCATCTGAGGTCAGGAGTTCAAGACTGGCCTGGCCACATGGCGAAACCCTGTTTCTACTAAAAATAAAAAAATTAGCCGAGAGTAGTGGCAGGCGCCTGTAATCCCAGCTACTCGGGAGGCCGAGGCAGGAGAATCACTTGAACCCAGGAGGCGAAGGTTGCAGTGAGCCCAGATGTGCCACTGCACCCCAGCCTGGTCGACAGGGCTAGACTGTGTCTCAGAAAAAAAAAGTGAGTTTAAATATGAGTGCAGAACTGCCTCTGGGCTGCTATTCTGGACACACTGCCTACGGAGTAGCCCTGCTCTGCAAGGGGCAGTACCTCTGTGGCTGCTGTAACCCTGCTGCTTCAATAAAAGTTGCTGTTTAACATCTGCTATGTATAGCCGCCCTTTCTACCAATCTTATCTTATCCCCTACAATCTAGTTACGTCACAGGAAGAAGAAATGGACTGCCTAAAACATCAAAACCTATGATCTTCACTTCTAGACAATTTCCTTCTATCTCTCTGCATTTTAATTCAATTCCTTTTTTGTGAGGAATAAACTTTCCTATGTACAATGTGCCACTGCTGATATCTACTTTCCTCTGTTCTCTAATCTACTCCTCCTAACACATGTGCACACACACACCCCAACACACAGAGAAACACACACAGACATAATTCACATGCACACAATCTCATATACATGCACATGCACTTACACATACATCACCTTTCACCGTGTGTCAGATACTCTCCTTGGATGTTTGAGAAAACATTCACACGTTGCACTAAGTATTATTGTCTACTATGTGCTAGGTACTCTTCAATATAATTTAAATACAGCAGTGAAGACAACAGTCCAAAAGCTTGTACCTACACCCTGTAGATGTCTCACACAAACAAAGTTATATAGTACAGTAAGTCCTCAGTAAATACTATGAATAGGTTCTTGCAGACCGCAACTTTAACAGAAACAATGTATGATGAAAGCAATTGTACCCTAGTCTAATTTATGTAAACAAGATTTAAGTTCCTATGGCATATTTTTGGTCACAAATACTTCACAAAGCTTTGTAAATAAACACCAAAAAACTTCTAAAATTAAACATTGAAATAAATGTGAGCTATACATACATTTAAGAAAGATTGATAAAACAAGTAGAATAATTATTTACCCACTTATTCTAGTTCAGAGTCGTGGGTGGCTGGAGTTTGTCTCAGCAGCTCAGGAACCAGCACTGGACAGGACACTGTCTCATCGCAGTGAGCAGTCCCCACATCCACACTCACAATGGGATCACCCAGACAGCCAATCAACCTAAGATGGACAGCATAGGTGGGAGGAAACTGGAGTACCCAGAGAAAACCTGTGCAAATGTGAAGAGAACAACAAACTCCTCACAGTAGCTCTGGCTAGGAATCAATTTTTTTGTCATCAATGTTATGATAAAAGGATGTTTAACAAAACAGCCTTCCTTATTTGAGGATCTGGGCGGGTAATACTACAGAAACTGTAGAATAGGGAAAAGTGCATAAGAATTCTGAGTTTTAGTAATTATAGAGAGGCTGGTCTAGTATATCTTGAGAAAGCCTGAATACAAACTGGAAGAAATTGACAGAGATACACATTCAGATATGGGGTGGGAAACTTTCCAGAGAGAGGGGAAAGCTCGTGTCATGATATGGTGTTCATGGAAATAGAAAGTAGGTCAGTGAAGCTTTAGAGAACAGAAGCAAAGAATACAAGAGGTGAGGTCAGAAAGGGAAAGAAAGGTCTAGAGCCTTGCAGTTTACTTGGATTTTAAGTTTAAACTTTGCGCAGGGAAGGGACATAATCTGACCTGTCGCTACCCAGGACTCCTCTAGCTACCTTACTGAGCATAGACAAGAAGGAGCGAGATCAGAGCAGTGGAATTATTTAGAAGTCTTCTGCAGTCACCTATGCCAGAGATGATGGATGCTCAAAGTTCACACAAGGATGGAGAAAAATAAATGAGAAGTAGTTTGATTATTAATATATTCTGAAGGTAGAGAGAACATCATCTCTTCAAATGTTGGATGAGATATCATGAGAGAAGGAGGAGAGTTAAGCATGTCTCTAAGATTTTCAAGTCAAATGACAGCAAGATTGAAGGGCCTGCTCTCAACTGAAATGGAAAGTGTGTGGGCAGATACTGATTTGGGCAAAATATCAGAAACTCAATTTGAATATCCTGAGTTTAAAATACTTAGAAGACTATCATTGTAAGTACATAGCTGGATATGGGAGTAAAGAGTTTGTGAGTAAGGAAGGGGGATCAGATTTTAATTTGTGGTAGCTAATCCTCCAATATACCCTCGTCCAATGAACCACAACTTCCTATATGGGCTTGGGTAATCTTTTCCTGTTGAATCTATGCTGGTTTTGTGACTTATGTGTAGTAAATAAAATGTGACCAAACTGATGTTGCATGACTTTAAAGCTTAAATGACAAGAAGGCTTGATTTGTTGTTCCTCTTACTGTGGAGGAGGCCAGTTGTTACGTAAAAAGCATACATACTTTCAGTTTGCACATGTGAGTTTGGCTAACTTTAGTTTGTTATGTTGTGAAGAAACTCAAGGTAACCACATGGAAAGGACACTTGCAGAGAAGAACATGTCTGCAAAGCCTCTGGCTGCATTAAAACTAGTCATACCAGTCCAGATTCCAAATAGTTAAGTGTAAAAGACATTTTGGATGACCAGTCTAATTAAGTCTTCAGATGGCAGTAGCCAGTTCCGCTGACAGCTAACTGCAACTGTATGATAGGCTCCAAGTGACAACTGTTTAGCTGAGTTTATTCAGCTGAACCCTACGAAATAATAATAAATTATTTTGTACCGCAATGTTTTGAAGTGATTTGTGGTATCCCATAGTCATCAGCATATAGATGATACATAAATCCATGTGTTGAGATGCTATCTTCAAGACAGTGAATACAGGAAGAGACAAAAAGTAAATCAGGTACAGAGCCCCAAGCAATCCATCTTTAAGTTATCAGGAGAAGACAGCAAATGGCAATAAATTAGGAAGCCAGGTTAAAAAAAATGTAGAATCAAAAGAGAGAATCATCAACTGCATTTTATTCTGCTAAACTAGACTTCGAATGAACTGTTGAAGTATTATTTGGGGATTGAAGAATTGATGTATTTAAAGAGAATGGCAAAAACCTAATTGGATAAGTTTAAGAGAACATGTTTTGGAGGCAAAAACTAAAGAAAAATTTTAAGAGTTTTATGGTAAGGGGACAAAAAGTCAAGAGACATTAATGAGGGTTCTACTAATAATGTTTTGATCATAGAGTAAGCAAACAAGGAAAGCTGAACTATTCAGATATTATCAATCATGAGAAGTTATTAGTGCCTTTATGGCTGATGGATTTTGAGGAAACTAGAATTAGGTGGAATCATTGAGGAGGGATCAGAAAAACAGCTCCGACATGGAGAAGGGCAGAAGAGAAAGGCACTAGCTTTCCTTCCTTTATCCTCTAATGTTTCCTTTTGCTATTGGATGCCACTAGCCTTACCAAATGAAAAATCAGAAAGACAAGTAGCCTGGGAGATGCAGGTGCCAGGGGCCAGCCTCAGGATACAGAACACGCAAGGAAGGCTGGAGCATGGAGCGGTAAAAGATCCAGACAGCAAAAGCCAAGCACAATAATACACAAAGAAAAAACAGTTTATTTAAAGAGAATAAGGCCTGAGAATGACAACAAACGAGATCAAGATTTGTATACTTTTCAAGAAGAGTAATTGATGTTTACTCTAAGTTACGTCTGACATATTGCCAAAACTCTGATGGTTTAATGTCTACTTAACAGGTGTAGTGAGATACTATTTTAAATACTACTTTTTGAAAGTCTTTTCTCTAATTTCTTACAGTGAGCTTACATCAAATAGCAACATTTCTAAGAAGAGCAGAAAATTGTTCATTTGCTATCACGTTAGATTCAGAATAGAAGGTAAAACAAAACAAAAAATCTAACTAGGAAATTGAGAATTTGCGTTGAGGGCCAAGCAGAGGGCAAGGTGCAGAAGAAATATAAACTGCTAAGTATTATCCAATTTCTTATGCATGTAATGAGGACATTCCCAACTGTTGCCTTTCTTTTGGACAGAGCATTTAACTATATAGGAGATGCGTGGTTACATAGGATCTTTTCATTAAGAAATTAAAATCATATTTTGGACTACCAACAGAAGAATGTAAGATGCTCAATAATTTAATGAGTTGAATTGATTAGCCCTACTGAACACCAGCTTCTTCAATGGGCCCGTCCATTTGTAAACACTCTTAGTGAAACAAAGAATTCGATTCTTAATAATTAGAATGAATTCCATCACTGCTAGTTATCCTTGTGTTTAACTCATGTTTAAAGTGTTTTTCGTTTGTCTATTTGTTAACAAAGAAGCAGATTAACAATTTAAAATGATGTATATGTATTTACTTCGCAGGAATATTTCCTTAATTGGAATTAGCTCATATGTGCATATTGATTGCTCCACCTCCACCAAAGAAAATAAAACGTTACGGAACTTTAACAAAGAAGGAAGTTCTGTGTGTGTGTGTGTATATGTATGTGTACATACATATGTGTGTGTGTGTATATCTATATATATGTACACACACATACTTTTTTATAGTTTTAAAAATTTTAAGGAATTGGGTAAGTCTGAATAAAGAAAGATGAGATTAAAAACAAATGGAATTTTTGCATGGTATATTTATATATTATTTTAATTTTGGATTGATTTCCTCTCTTTCACAGTTCACATGAGGCAAAGATTTAAAGAAAATAGGAAAATGGGCTTATCTTAAAAAGATTATTATCATAAAAAGCTTTTCTGAAACTTTTGAATTGTACAGTGTAAGATGTGATGGTACACAACACCTCTTTCTCTTGTATCCCCCCACAATGGTTTCCTAAACTTCAAAGAGATAAGTTATTATAAACCTTAAGTCACCTTGCTTGAGCTCAGGCCATTGAGAGTGAGTTATTTAAACGTATTGGTATTAAGCATGAGAATAGCTGTTTTTATTTATACTTGAGAGTGAATATCTTATATTTTGTGAAAGCAAAATATTTCATATAAAAATGAAAGTACTGCAAACAGCAGAAAAACAATATGCAGCTCCTTCAGCTCCTTAATGTCGCATTTGCTAACAAATCAAAATGCTTTTATTTCTCTTACATTAAAATGCAGAATAGGTTTTTATAGGTCATTTATGCAAACTTTTAAAATTTGAAATATTCTTAGATATAGTTATATTTAGAATTGTTATATGCTGATAACTAACTTCAAAAATTGTTTCCAAAAGGCTTAGTAGTGAAAGCATGTATCTATTACATACAACAGTGAGAAAAATAGTAATAAAGTAAAAAAAAAATTTTTCTTATCTGAAAATAACATTTTTATTAATAAACAGTATATTACGTTTAAAGGAAGCAGTTCTTAAACAAACTCCCAGTAAAGGTGACAAAGATATTAAAATTATAATTTTGCCTTTTTATAAGTGAAAAAGGAAAATACTAGGGTATCGAGAAATGTTATTGTGCCAGACAGAATGATAAAGGTTGAGTTCATGACTAGGGGTTTGGCTGTACCAGTAATGACCCAGAAGTGAATTATTCCAGCTGAAAAATATTTTAGCCAAAATCAAATATTACTTAATAGAAGTAAAATTTTCAACTACACATTTTTAGTTCAAAGTTGATTTAATACCTAAACTAAACTTGGCAGTATTAATAAACAGAAAGGAAGAGAGAAAAAAAAATTGAGGCATAAGAAAAGTCACAGATAATGATTGTTTTCAAAAAAGGAAAGTTTCGTTAACATACTCAGACACTATTTATTTTTTCCTTTTCCCAAAGCTAGTTATTTCTGGTGTGTTAGTAATCTTCCAAAAGCCACTTAAACAAGTAAAATTGGTCAAAAACAATGCAATACATTTTATTTGACGACCCAAATTTATTTGTAGGCCTTAAAAGAATCTCAACTATTTACCTTTATATTCCACACACAAGTGAGTTTGAACACAATATGGCCTAGAAGTATAGTATTCAGAAAGCTTAAATGATTATATTGTTTGTGTGTCTAGAGATTTGGTACAAACTGTGATGAAAATATGCAAATATCTTAACCTAATTAAAATTTCCTAAGGGGTACACCTTATTTATGCATGTTTGTTCTTACTATATTCTTGGAAGAAGTATCTGTTTTGTTTCATATTGCACCTACTTTGAACACAGATTGTAGTTCTTTAACATAAGTGCATAAATTACAGTGGGTGAAATTATTTAGATCATTACCTTCTCCAACGTAATGTTGATCATTTCTTGAAAATTGCTACATATCATATTTGACTTGATTTCATGTAATTGCTTAATCAGTGATACATTCTTTTAATTGTTCTCTCAATGTTGTTAATTCACGGTTTTTGCATTTCCC